>NW_004797605.1:448581-451195 GCF_000002075.1 Aplysia californica
CTTCTTCTTCTTCTTCTTCTTCTTCTTCTTCTTCTTCTTCTTCTTCTTCTTCTTCTTCTTCTTCTTCTTCTTCTTCTTCTTCTTCTTCAAATCGTCTTCTTAGTCTTCGTCTTCGTCGTTTTTACATTTTCGTACAGTTATGATATAACAACTATCGCGTTGGTTTGTATATTTCCTCAATCACTTTTCTGTACATGAATATTCCACCAAAGCTTCGGATTCATTAGCATGGTTCTCAAGAGCTGCTGTTGTTGCACCCCCCCAAAAAACAACAACGAAACAACCAAAAAAGCCCCCCCCCAAAAAAAAAGAAGAAAAAAACCCCAAACAAACCCCAAAACCAAAATTAAAAAAATACAAAAAAAGAAAAGAAAACGAAAAAAAGTGGGGGAAAAGACCCCCCCCCTATTATTATTATTATTATTATTATTATTATTATTATTATTATTATTATTATCTTCATCAAGCCAGAAAAAGACGTCAACAACGACAACGTATTGCAAAAATTCCAACAACGAATTCATCTGATCAAGCAATGATCTAATTTCTTCAGGTGAATTCCCCGAGGTTTCTTGTCTCCAGCTGTGGCGATCAAATCGCCCCAGACAGGTCAAAGTCCTCCTTTTATTACGCTCCTCTCATCACTTACGGGTGACGGGGAAAGTATCTCCGAGAGTTCTCACTCTACGGTGTCTTCCGATGTTAATAGGGGCACCAGGTGGTCATTTTCACAACAGATCAAAGCGCATTGAAGCGCACTCGTAACTATTTGTTGATGTCTCTGTATTTAATGGTTTCTTACAAAATGCTGACTTGCAGGAGAGGAAGCTATTTTCCAAATTGTCTGTTCAATGTCTTATTGCTGCAGTTGTGTTTCATGCAAAACGGCAAAGCAGCCTCAACTTTGAATGGTCACTTCGTGACGTGCATAATTTACTGTATAGATTGTGCGTGTTTTCGTTTGTTTCCGTTCTTATTTAAAATCCAGTCAGACACATTGTACATATTTTCGAAATAAGCGCACATGGTGATCTGTTGAAGTATAGGGGGAGCAGCCTGAGATATTCGATCGAAGAAAAATGAAGAAAACAAATTGCACTGTTCTTCTGCGCTAAATCAGGGCCAACAGCGTCACAAGGGTCGACAGTTATTCTTGACTTACACAAATAGAAGAAGAAGAAGAGGAGAGGTCCTGCCTTTATGAACGATTTCATAGTATTTGTGACTGACAAACAGACAGACAGACGCAGACAGACAGATAGGCAGACAGACAGACAGCACATTGTCATAGCCAGCCGATCTCATCCTCAGCTTTGGCACTGCTTTGTTGGAAAGTCAGAACGGCAAACGTTTCCTCTAAGAGCGACAAAATCTGAGCCCAGGGATAGGCCGAAAAACCCAGGCTCAGGCCTCTTCCGAGGGCTTAGTTCCTCCCCTTACAATCGCGCCAAACTGAACGGAACCTCATCAAATCTCTTCACAGACGTCCTTTGTCTCACGTCGAGAAAAGAAATGAAAACGTAGAGCAAATAAAGAGAATAGAAGTATTGTAGGGGTGACAAAAAGTGCCAAGCGTCGTTCACAGTTCCTTGACCTTAGAAGAAAAGCTGCTTATCTTATGTGAGGAGTTGGACCCCTACAGATCTAAGGTCACGACCTGTTGATGCTGGTGAGCATTTTTAAAGATTAACCCTTTCGCAGCTTGATCAGCTATGACATCTCGAAAAACATGTACGACTCAAAATGAGGACACTTGAGAATATACCATATATTATATAACCAACAAATTCGTCTATTTGACAAACGTGAACATAAAAAACCCATTAAGGTTAATGAAGCTAAAAGCTTTCAAAGACGTAACCTATTTTTGGGTGAAGGTGTGAGTGTGGTGTCCTGCATTTGGGTTCACCAAAATAAAGCAAAAGGTAATTTCAGAACTGTAGTTTGTTCTTCCAAATAAGACCCACGCAAAGGGTTTAAACATCCTTTTGTGGGTGGTTGGCGGGTGCTCTGGTGTGGTTTGCTTCTTCTTTCCTATGAAACTTCTATCGTCCTTATCTCCTCTACTTCTTTTTTATGTTTGTTACTCTCTTGTAACACCTCTAATCTTCTGGCGCTCATATGACCTTATGCAGTTGCGAGCGCCGTTAAACCTCTACTAAAACTAAAAAAACATCCTTTCTCGCAGACATTGGCGACGTTACAACAGACTTACAACGACTTCCCAGGGTTTCACCTCCTGAACTGTGGTATCTTGGTTGGAGGTCAAAGGTTAACGTTGCATTACCTTTACAAGGGGTATTAACGGTTCATGTTCCAGAGGGAACGGTAACCAGAGACCCAACGAAAGGGCAAACAGACAAGACTCAACAGTGAGCAATCTTTTCAATCTTGAAAAGAAAAAGATCGTCATTTTTACTGAATAATATGGTTTCAATTGTGAGAGTCAGCTAGAAAAATAAAAACTACTATTGATCATTTTGTCGTTTTGTAACTCTATGGCATCGGATAGAGACATCAGAGACATCATATCCTCTGTTGACGTCACATGTAAGGAGATGTTATTGGGTGTCGAGTTTAATTCACGCAGAGAGAGAGAGAGAGAGAGAGAGGG
>NW_004797605.1:452260-454579 GCF_000002075.1 Aplysia californica
AGATCTAGTTGTAATCTAGTTGCAGGTCGCAGATTTAATAAATTGCCGAGAGAGAGAGAGAGAGAGAGAGAGAGAGAGAGAGACTGCACATGAGCGTTTACCTGTACTTGGTAGTTCTTCCACGTCCTCGCACTCTTGACAGTATAATTCAGTTGTTACCACAAACTCAGTCCTTTTCACCACCAAGGTGACAACCACAACCAGACACAATAACAACAGCTGCAGTTTTTATCAAGTCCACCAATAACACGAACAAAACCCCGACAAAAACTCCTGCTCGCAAACGATATAAATTTGTCACACCTCTGGGTGTTTACGTCTTGACAATGTCTTTTTAATCACCTTTCGTTACTGTAAGCAACACGATAATATATTATATTACATATTATGTTATGAAAAAGAAGCTATTTTCGCCCTTCGTCTCTCTTCATCGTCCTGCCTAGTGACTCACATGTAAAAAAAAAAAGAAGGTTTTTAGATTGATTGATTGAGTTGGTGTTTTACGGCACTATCGACTAAATTTTGGTCATTTAAGTGCCAACAGGATTTACTGCAACTAATCAAGGATCATGTCATGTTTTAGTAAGAGTTTTTCGGCGTTCGCAACTGCACACAAGTCATATTATCATCATCAAGCTAAATGGACGGACAGACATTTATGCAAATTTTTGTAAATATGGTAAAGACTTATTTACATTTATTTGTATTTACAATATTAATTTCAGTGTATGTATATACACCGATAACGATATATAACTATATATTTTTATATCCTATTAAACAGTCCTATTTCTTTAATAAAACTTAAAACTTTTCTCGGGTTAATAATGTAAAAATAAGTTTTGATCAAAATCAGTAAGGAATTGCAATACAGCATGTTCTTCAAAATTGAGCGTCCCTCTAACCCTTCAAGTGTTGGCGGCCAACTAATTTGACCGTAAGTTTCGTTTTGTGGTGTCACAGCCGATTTAACCGGACATAATTTGAGTTGTTACGTCAGTTTGCTTTTCTCGTTTATGCATCGCCAAACTTTTCAATTCCTTCCCAAATGAGTTCTTTTCCTTGTTTGCATTCTCATTTCTAAAACGTATAGGCCTTTACTTGTTTGGTTTGCAAATTCTCAAGCATTTTGCAACATACCAATGCTAAAATCATTTATCGTTGACACTATTGTGACAGGCTATTAATTGTTAGCGATTCACTGGTGAGTTAAATCGATGGTGTTGACCCCCACCCCCATCCCAAAGGGCAGTGCTACTCACTGAAGTTGTCTTTAGGCCATTCCCAAAAGGGGGATATTAACATGTTCTTATGCACAGTAGAATTGTAAACGGGCTGATTTATCAATGTCATGCTCATGCTGAGCCGGAACAACCAAGGGGGAACTGCTGCTTTTTCTTCCCTCATCCTTACTATCGTCATTTTCCTCTACTTCTTTTGTATATTTGTCACTCTCTTGTGAATTGGTATTTCTGGTGTGCCTTGATAGTCCAAGCAGACTTTGTGCTGTTCAGGCTAGAGAGGTGAGCAGAGTAAACCCGATTCCCCGTTTGGGCTTCTCTGTTGACATCCACCCCCTGGCGCTCATATGACCTCATTTATGCAGTTGCGAGCGCCGTAAAACCTTACTAAAAAAAGAAAAGAAAGAAGCGTGATGGGAGGTTCTTCCAAAAAGAGGACTCGCGGTATGCCATGCCCCTCAGACGTCCAAGTTCAGAAGCATCATGGTGGGTGCCAAAACCGCGGCCACCTGAACCACAGTCTGGTACAACAACAACTAAGCCAACAACGAGTTTGAATTTAAGTATGAGTACAAGTTTGAGTTTGAGTTTGAGTTTGAGGTTGAGTTTAAGTTTGAGTTGTTTGAGTTTCAATAAAGAGAGGAACATCAACATCGATACAATAACGGTCATTTAGTGCATGGAAATGTAAGACAGACAGACAGACAAACAGTTGGTAGATGAAAAAAAGTGGCAACCTACCAATGGCGCCCCTCCCCCCTCAACCAGCCACACGGCAAAGCGAGCCAAAGTAATATTTTTGCTCTTCTCACGAGGTGGTAAGGTCTGCTCGCAGCAGGCGCACATACCCCCCCCCCCTTATTCCACCACTCTAAAAACCGAAGCAACCCGTCTCTTCCATTAAAGAACCTCACTCCTCCTCCATCCAAAGAACAACAACAACAACAACAACAACAACAACAAAAACAACAGCAATTTTTAAAAACGCACCGAAGAGGACCAAATGTCATTAAATACGATCATTCTCTCTTGTATCTAAAAAAACAAACAAACTTAGAATACCTAACTGCTTTTAACT
>NW_004797605.1:454727-457030 GCF_000002075.1 Aplysia californica
ACACACACACATACACACACACACACACACACAGAGACACACACACATTCTCCACCTCCACCCCCTACACACACCGGACATCTTCTTGTAGTTTGCGGTTAAGGTGGCGATCGTGTTATTTCTTCTCACGATCTCATTTCAGCATCTTGATTTTCCGCTTGGGGTCCCAGTACAGAAGAGAAAGTAATATGCCAGTCTTGGGGAGGACCCGTAAAGACAAAATATCCTAGAACACTTCCGATCAATGCAGCGTGCCATCTTATTGATGGCGGTCAAATATGAATAAGGCATAGATCGCCTTTTGAGACAGAGAGAGAGAGAGAGAGAGAGAGAGAGAGAGAGAGAGAGAGAGAGAGAGAGGGAGGGGATAGAGAGAGAGAGAGTGTGTGTGTGTGTGTGGGCGCGCGTGTGTGTGCGTGCGTGCGCGCGCGCGCGCGCGCGTGTGTGTGTGTGTGTGTGTATGCACCTGAAATGCCCTACCAACTTTGAGGAACAGCCTAGAGTATCCCTTAACGGATTCATACACTAACATGTATACATTGATAATATAATGTTCTTGTGACCTCTGTTCATCTTAATAATACAAACACTGTAACAATGACTAAGTATTCATGTCTTCGGTTTTTTGTTGTTGTTGTTTTGTTTACGATGATAAGACTGACAAACTTGTCCAGCAAGAAGGACGACTTGCTCTGATCAAGCCTGCGAAAGCAACTTCATCCCTTTTGTACACATGTAGATTTCTTCCTAACCAGGCATCTTGACAACAATGTAATAGTTCCGTCTTTGAAAAAACATTGTTTTCTGGTTAGACTATATTATTATTATGTTCAGCCTCTTTAATTAAACTTTCTTCATCTTTAAACGGCTGTTGATATTACTGAACTCGAAAGAACCGTCTTAGTGAAACTCCCCGATGGATCATATCTACGGGAATTCGAGTAGATCAAAGAAAAGAGTGATTGAGAATTTGAAAAAGAATGTTTTACAACACATGAGCATTCTCTGACCAGTCAACCTGTAAGGGGATGCCAGAGTCTGATTTAAAGTTAAAGCCATGTACAAGCATGTGATCAAAGTCATGTTGAGAATCCCAGGCATGCTTTTAAGAGAATGTCTTTCAGACTAAGTCTGAGAAAATCCTATTTCAAATTTGATAAAACTTTGATTATTCACAGGAAGGGAAAATTGGTCCTTGTGAGGCTTCCAATTTTACGCCCACTTCATTTTATTTTCGTCTTTGGACAAGTTCTATGTAATTGTACAAAAGAACTTTAATTTCAGAATTACTTTCTAAATCATACTACCTACTTTCCAAAGACCTTGGAATAAATATGATTATTCATAACCTCCTCGCCACTTTTCTTTGTGTAATATAATGCACTGGAAATGACGATGTGGCAAACGAAATCATCAGTTGAAGCTATTCCTCGGGGACGAACGAACATCTCAGCCAATCTCGACGGTACAAGGACCGACTGAAAGGTGCCATGGTGATAAATCGCAATCCCACTGAGAACACCACAGTACTCTTCTCTTTACAGTCGGGGACTGGTTGACTTAAATAACACCGAAAATCTCTTCATCTGCCACCACACCCACGCACCTCCCCCCACCCCCCAAAATTCCCCTTTTCCATTTTCCCAACCCAAGCTTCAATTTGCGAATATTCCTCGTCCTACTTTTAGTCCTTTTATGGGGAATAAATAATGAAATAGTTCCAGTTGGATTATTTTGAGATAACCATCGAGAGCGAAGAGACACCCTGCGGTTAAAAGCACCACGCCCCTTTTTCCATCTGTCGAAACAGTTTCTCCCTTGATAGAATCATTTAAAAGTTCGTTTCAAGAAACGTATTTTTACAAATGATTTCAAGAAAGCATAATCGAATTCTCTTTGGACATAAATGAAAAGAACGAGAACAGAATAACATGGTTAAAAGAGTAATAAAAATAGACTGTTTGAACGTTAAAAACCGTCCTATATATGGCTTGGCCTTCAACCAGGGTGTCCTTTAGCGAAGACGAACGTAGATGGAAATCGATGACGAAGACTTGCTAGTAACACATCCGTATTGATCTGGCCCCCCCTTTTTTCCCCTATTTCCACCTTTTTTCCCCAATCATCCACACGTTAATGGATTAAGCTTGCCAGACACAGTGTGAACCTGTGAAGTCAAGAGTCTCTCTGGGAGCAGCACGGGGTCTCGGAAAACAGATAGATAGAAATATAGACCGAGTGAGAGAGAGAGAGAGAGAGAGAGAGAGAGAGAGAGAAATATCCCAGCCAGAGTGCTATTCCAT
>NW_004797605.1:459655-464281 GCF_000002075.1 Aplysia californica
ACAGAAAGAGAGAGAGAGAGAGAGAGAGAGAGAGAGAGAGAGAGAGAGAGAGAGAGAGAGAGAGAGAAATTTCAGAAAAGTCATTAAACCTTTCACAGCGGCAAAGAGAACGCGCAGTTTGTCCCTAAATCCGAACGTAAAATGTACAAAGAAAGACAACTCAAGCTTATTGGTCAAAAGAGAGGAGACTCACAGTTATCGTTCTCATATTATTATCTTCTGCAGCGCAGCGAGCACTGCCGTTTGGAAAAGAAAAGCTAATATTTTCGATATTGTCCCTTGTTCAGGATCCCCAAGAACCCGTGTACTTCATCTGGTGTAGTTTCGAATATTAATTATTATATTGTCAGCTCGGTGCAGTCCAACTTTGAAATGTGGTTTGAGATTTCATAAAAATTATTTGACGATGTATCAATGGAGTATATTTATATCTTGATCTCGTCTTTAGCTCCCACTTTGCCTACTCTGTCCCACTGCGGCAAAGACATAGCCTTCCCCTTTCACACTCCTCCTCCTCCTCCTCTTCCTCCTCCTCCTGTTCATGGTCATCTTAACCATCATCATCATCATCATCATCATCATCATCATCATCATCATCATCATCATCATTGTATAAAGCAGATATTAAAACAGTTAAGACCTGGTAGTGTTTCCAAAAAATATTTTATCCAAAGTTCAACGTTTCGCCCTCATCATCATCATCAACATCATTACCTTTCTTCAACAAGAATGATGTTACCAAGTGGCATTATCCCCCTCCGAGCTCCCCTTCCCTTCCCCAGAAACATTCCGCCCACCCCATTTACATACTCACTGATGAGTAAGTTGAAGGGAGGGTGGAGGTTGTTGTAAACATTTGTAGTTACCAGCACAATCTAATTAAAGAGATCACATGACCAATGAGGAAGTAAGATCTAGAATTGGAAACCCCATCGGGCTGAAAGAAGAAGACCTCTTGACTCAGGGAAAAGACGCTCACTGAAGTGATTCGGACACATCACACGATCATCTGGACTTATCAAGACAACCGTGCAGGAAGCAACACAAAGAGGAAGATGACCAGGAAGAGGTAGACAGAGGAAACGATAATAATAATATGTAGAAAGAGGAAACGATATAAAGACAGCGTCAAAAGTGGACCCTACGTGATAGATCGTCATACTTCGGGAAAACGGTGAACCGCGAGGAGTGACAGAAGTTTATTTAAGTTTTCGTACGTTTTACAGCTCTTGCCACACAAATAGGTCACAATAATAATAGTGCCCAAGATTAAAAGTGTTACAAGGGTGTAACACACACACACACACACACACACACACACACACACACACACACACACACATATACACACACATACACACACACACACACACACATACACACACACACACAAGTCACAGATGATTAACTGTTTATTTCCGACAAAACGATAATCATCCGTCATGAAATTATAATGTCAGCTATAATGTAGTGCTGTAGTAGTAATTGATGTTTGATAGGAAAGAAGGAACAAACCACACCAGAGCACCCGCCAAAACACCCACTTCCCAGACTAAGGGATGGGGGAAGGTGAAGGAGAAGACAATTCATAGACAGCGAAAGATCTTGTCGGTATGATTGTTAGTTTTTAGCGCCTATACACGGCCGGTGGCAGTGTAGTATGCTTCCCAGGAAGTTGAGGTTGTTTCAGAATGCTCTCAAGTCTGCTGGGGTAATAGAATGGATTGTGAACTTGCTGTTGAGCGGGGATTTGCGCTATACAAATGCAATCTATTATTATTATTATTATTATTATTATTATTATTAGTATTATAATTATTAATATTATTATTATTAATTCAATTAATTGCATAATTATCTCTTTAATGGAAAGAGCAACAAAAAGAAAACAATAAACAAACAGGAGGAACCGCGAGAATTTTAACAATATTGAATCTTAAGACGACCTTGGCGTAATATGTATGAGCTTAGGCATTCAGTTCCCAGTTTGGAATCTATTGCAGCGGCTTTCGTCTTCAGAGAGAAGATTACAACTCGTCGTCACTACAATTATTTCTTCAGGATTCAGAATTTCATGATGAATGATGGTCGTTAAAGCGGAAATAAACAGTTAATCATCTCTGTCTTGATTAGCTCTATCGATCACAAGAAGGGAACAGAGCGCTGTGCGATTTTCTGATCAACAACAATAATATCATGATGTTAAGAATTAGGATTATTACGTCGAAGTCTTTCAAAACAATTTTTTGTGAAATCGTCTTAAAATGCGTATTAAATAAATGGGGGCAGGATAAGGGGGAAAGGTGAAAAAAAAAGAATTACATAATCATTCCAGACTTATTCTTTTTTCCATTCATTTTTCATCTACCCCCCCCCCCCCCCCCCCCGGGTCGGTGCTACTGACTCAAGTGTCTTTCGGCCATTCTCAAAGGGGCGACATTAACCATGCTCTTATGCACAGTAAATTTGTAATTGTAAATGGGCTGATTCATCAATGTCAAGCTCGTAACTGCGCCTGAACTTCAACAGGGAACTGCTGCTTTTTCTTTCCTAATCCTTACTATCGTCATTTTCCCTCTACTTTTTTGTATGTCTGTCGCACTCTTGTGACCCGCTATTTCCTTGATAATCGAAGCAGACTTTGAGCTGGTGAAGCTAGAGAGGAGAGCAGAGTAAGTCTGATTCTCTGTTGACAGTCACCCCTTGGCGCTCAAAATATAACCTTATGCAGTTGCAGGACACAAGTATCAGACAGAAATGCAGTCTATGCAAAAAGAAGTACATTGTATCTATGGTTAATACTTTGAGAACAAAACGTCTGGTGAATTGAACTAACGATATACATGTACTCACCAACAACTGGACGGACAATTGAAACAACATATTTCAGCTCAAGTACTTACCTGAAAAAGGAAAAAAAAAGAACATTGCATTAGCATAAAATGTTTTACAGAGTAATGATCAGTGACAGTGAATCTTACATAGAGGAGTCAAGGCCGGACAGGAAAGAAAAAAAAGAAGTAAGAAAAAGAACTAGGAAAGAGAGGGAAAAGAGATTCGCGTGTGATTACGACATGTGCATTCATACACATGTATGTATACAGTTAATGTGAAAGTAAATATATTTTAGATATATAGAATATAGAATATACATAGAATATATATAATATACATGCATATATTTATATTATATATATATATATATGTATATATATAATAAATATATAATAAAATATACATATATAATATATTATATATATATATAATATATATTATATATGTATATATTATATATATATATATATATATATATATATATATATATATATATATATATATATGTGTGTGTGTGTGTGTGTGTGTGTGTGTGTGTGTGTGTGTGTGTGTGTGTGTGTAAGTATGTTTGTATATTTATGTAAATACATTTTACACAGCGGTTATTACTATGTTTCACCTTTAAAAAAAACAACAACAAAAAAAAACAACTCCCAAAACTATAGCATCTCTGAGGAACCAAAAATCATCTCACGACATACGCGAGGGACAGTTGAACTGGAGACAGCAGTACTTTATCTTGTGTAGTCTACTAATAAGCCAACCATTAGTTGTCCCTGGGAGTACGTTAGCCCCATCATATTAGACATAATGGGCATCGCTGAAAATAGCGCTGTGGATGACCTCTGGGTTCCCAAATAGAAGTGATTAACGTACTACAGCTATTTGCTAGTGTATCTTTCCGCCGTTACAATTCATGAGGGTGAGATTTAGGCGCACTAATGTCGAATTTACCAAATTTATGGACTCGCGGAGACTTGCTTGAGTGAAAAGAAACGCATCGACACAAATACGGTCATACAGTGCAAAGAAGAAGCGAGGTAGATAGAAACAACAGAGGGGGAAAAGAAATAGATCCTACAAGTGGCGTTGTCCAGCTCCCTGCTTTATGAGACTAAACTGGAGAGAAAAACTGGGATATAATATGCCATAGAAATATAGAAAGCAAGCAGCTAAACTGTATAAACTAGGGGATTTGCTGAATCGATGTCTAACGCAAAGTGAAACTTGTTAGCTGAACAGTGATAGTTGGTTGCAGCCAGGCTTTGGGTCCTTAGTGTTACAGCAGTAAGTTAACATGTAAATAGCAAGTCTTGTTTCGGGATAATGTTGAGATACCCTATCTCTCTTTCAGTGCACAATTTATCACAATTTTGTTCTAATCGTTCACCAATACACACACACACACACACACACACACACACACACACAAGTCACAGATGATTAACTGTTTATTTCCGACAAAACGATAATCATCCGTCATGAGATTATAATGTCAGCTATAATGTAGTGCTGTAGTAGTAATTGATGTTTGATAGGAAAGAAGGAACAAACCACACCAGAGCACCCGCCAAAACACCCACTTCCCAGACTAAGGGATGGGGGAAGGTGAAGGAGAAGACAATTCATAGACAGCGAAAGATCTTGTCGGTATGATTGTTAGTTTTTAGCGCCTATACACGGCCGGTGGCAGTGTAGTATGCTTCCCAGGAAGTTGAGGTTGTTTCAGAATGCTCTCAAGTCTGCTGGGGTAATAGAATGGATTGTGAACTTGCTGTTGAGCGGGGATTT
>NW_004797605.1:465117-468443 GCF_000002075.1 Aplysia californica
AGAGTGGACAGAGAGAGAGAGAGAGAGAGAGAAAGAGAGAGAGAAAGAGAGAGGGAGAGAGAGAAAGTGAGAGAGAGAGAAAACCCATCCGTATCATATTTTTGTCATTCGCAGTTTCACCCCTCAAAGACTCATCTGTGGGAAGCAAATATTATACCAACAAAACAGACAGCCCCTCCCACAACTATACATGTGAATAAAAACAATACTTCTATCGTTTGTTTGGGTAGTACTCTTTTTTAAGTGGCGTAACAAGCGATAACAGGTAAAGCAAACGTACATATAAATTCAAACAATACAACAAACAAAAACATCTTTACGAATGAACACATCATTCTCCCGTTTCTCTTGTCCAGCACCCTGTTTTTGACCAAAGTTTCTTAACGTTAAACCACAGTGACTACCTATCTAAATCTTTATCACTTGACTTTGGCCGAAATTTTCGAGTGCCAGCAATAAGATAACAGGAAATAAGGCGAAACCTCTCAGATATCAGAAAGTATTAGAACAAACGGTATCTTGTTGAAGTTAGAAGTAAGTAAGCTGTGTGCACATTCAGCAAGCTGCAGGTATTAACCTATCTATTATTCATCGAGTAAGGCAGAGATGGGCGTGCACAATAGCATTATATTACATTATTACGTTGCCCTCTCAGCATCTCAGAGAAACACTTCATACCGAGAGTAGCACAACATACACATTGGAATCAGGCGGGTGCACCATGCAACATTATTTATTCATTTCGTCGGGCTATTACTAGAGGACAGGCAACTAAGAAAATTGTGGTAGGCGCGCTTCGGTAAGTCAAAATAAATTGAAAGGCTGGAAAACGTTGCAGTTGGTTGCTAGTTAAGTAGCTTAAAATTTATACTAAGGACGATTTCTGCGTAGATTCAATCAGAGTGCACAGACGTCATACGCGAATAACTTTCGCAAATATGATTTTACCACTCTGCTTGTTGGAGCTCGTTTTGTGGAACCTGTTCCTTCCCTGGTACCATAATCTCTAAATTTCGATGGTAACGTCCTCTTTAACTCTTATTATACATCACTCCAGTTTAGTTGGTGCACGGCCTCGCTCGGTTGTTTACAGTCATAACAATTATTCTAAACTCTAGCAAATCTATCGTATCTATAATCGAACTGCACATTTAATGAGCAGACCTTTCGGATCTACTCAGTTCGGAATTCAATTTTGTACACATTATGGTTATAGTTTAGCAGGAGGGGAATTATAGGGAAGTTGGCATTGCGGGTGGTTGATGGGTGCTCTGGTGTGGTTTGCTCCTTCTTTCCAATTAAATATCGATTGTCCTTATCTCTCCTCCTTTTTTGTTGTGTTAGTTACTATTTGGTAACACCTGTAAATTTCGGCACTTATATGACCATTATTTGTTGCAATAGCCGTAATACTCTCACAAAAAGACTTAACTAAACTAACCACGAAATGTGCATGTGCAATAGCCTTCTGTATTCTGAGAGTCAAACGATTTCAACGCGTGCAACTCAAGCTATGCTTGAGGCAAAAAAACCCCGTAATTTGCTAAGTAAAAGTTATGGTGGATCTTTCAAAAGGAATCGGGCATAAAGTAGTTAGTTGTGTGTTGCCTGTCGGCGCGGTGAGCGTGGCGCCAGGACCTGGTGTTATGCAACTGTCTCTGAGGTAAGCACATTTCTGTCTCATGAGAGTGAATTTGCAGGCATTTGGGGAGCTTTGGTATTGATGGGGTTTGTACGTATCGGGTAGGACAAAAGAGATATATCATATTTTTGTATCTATCTACATGAGGCTGGGTGGGGTACTTTGTGCGTATGGATCAGAGTGAGAAAGACAGTTTGTTTAATGGAATGGCAAGTGGAGCATCTACACTGCATAAATATATACATTGTATCTGTGAGTGCAGTGTCGGACTGTCTACGTGCGTGTAATACACACCAGAAAGGTCGTTGGACCATCAACAAATGAACTACGTTTAAGAGCAATTCAGTAACCCTGGATACCCAGGCGGAAGATAAAGTCTTTAACCGCCATTCAACACGAAAGACAACAACAACAGCAAAACAACAAATTTATAAAATATTGGCATTTTATCGACTTTGGACACATATCGCTATTCTGTCTTTCATCTACACCTCTGTCTGTAAGTCGTAAGAAATAATACCTTAAAAAAACAACTAACTAAAATGTTATCTTTTGACGTTGTTTTTGTCAGAGACACCCATCAACATCGAACGAATTATCAAGTTTGAGCACAATCAAATAGCTTTTTATTGTGACACTAATCCACAACATATTATTGTACGGTTTGAAGTTTGAAGTTCCAAAGTTTTATTTTTTGATTCAGAGGCTACATCACTCACGATCGTATTGCCCAAAAATAATCTGGAATATAATTTCCTCTCTTGAAGTGCCTTTATCCAACTTTAGGCTGTGAAAAGATCCTTAAATTAAAAAAAAAAACCCAACGTTTAATTGTTAAGTCAGATATTGGGATTCATTTTGTATTTGATTGAATGAGGCTGTAGGGACATGAAAGAGCTTGCATATGACGCAATCAATACTCCCCCCTTCCCCCATTTTTCACGGGAAAATGGCAATGAACCTTTTTTTCTCAGACCGATGCAATTAATAACAATGATGATAAGGGCAGCAAAAATACAGCAACAACAGCCGGATTTCCCCAGACCGAAGAAATTAATATAACAACAATAATGATATTACTAATTTAATAACAACAACAAAAACAAAAACAACAAGAACATCATCATGATCAACAACAACAACTACAACAACAATGACAACAACAAAAACAACAGCAACAACAATAACAACAACTACTACTACAACAACAACAACAACAACAACAACAAAACCAGCCGAAGCAAAGGTAAAAGAAACCGACAGAGGTCATACAGATCAACAATATAATTCATGCTGACGTCAATGTCGTACTTGATCACCGGAGCGCGCCCGTCACTGTGTTGAGGTTGTCAGCCCGTCACAAGCCAACATACCACTTTTCCATTTCCCCCCATCTGAGCTGTAATTTATTCGGAGACGTCTCCGGCTTAGATAGACCAATCAAAATGCTTTGTGCCTCTAGACCAAGTAAAAAAATCTGGAAGGTTACAGGGGGGCATGCCCACATGTTTTTAACCATAATTTGATATTTTGCAGTTAGGTTTTAAACTTTCTTGAAAATAATTGATTTGCAACAGTTTTAGTGGGTATGTGTGATCTGCAGCAAAGCATCTGTGTCCGGGAGTGCGTCTCCGAATAGTTCCTGGGTGCTCACCGGAGACGTCTCCGAATATCTTCTGCCCCC
>NW_004797605.1:468543-469608 GCF_000002075.1 Aplysia californica
CCCCCCCCCCCCCCCCCCCCTCAATCTGACTTGACTGTCGACCTGAGAGTACGTACCACGGGGTACCACAGATACCGTCAGGACGGACAAGTCAGCCTCCGAGACTGGTGCACCTTTCTTTTTATCTGTTTGGATTTCCTTCTTCGCTATTTTATTGCTCATTCTTGGTTGGTTTTATTTTTGGGGTTTTTTGTTTGCATTCTATGTAGTCGGTGGTTGGATGGTGCTCTGGTGTGGTTTGTTCTTTCTTTCCTGTAGCACGTAGATCTATCCACCTTCATTTCTTTATAATATTATGTTACCCTCTAAACGTCGGCACTTATATGACCTATTTGTATTGCAAGGGCTGTAAAACCCTTACTAAATCTAAAGCTAAAGCACTCTATGTTGTTGTCTTATTTGGTATCAAGGTGGACAGTGGTCAAGGTGATCCTGGTTCGAACCTCAATTATTAGAGAATACGTCACAGCTTTCTACAACTTGACAAAGGCCAGGAGGAGGTAAATGAAAGATCAAAGTTCCCACCGTTATAATAATATATAACTACTTTGAAATGAAACTCGATTACTCATGCGACAGATTTAGCCCTCCAAAACATAGATTCACGCCAGTAATAGGAAGATTCTCACGAAGGCTAAATGGGTCTTAAACAAGAGGATTTCGCTGAGCTTCTGCAGTCAGTTCATCATCCAAGTGCGTCATTTCTGAGCATTTCATTGTTCACCTTGCGCTGCAGGGGGTACATAATTTGATCCCGACCCCCTTCCCCCTCCACCTTTTCCCCTCCATCCCTCCCCACACACTTTTGACCCAGCCTTCCCTTATCCCTCCCCAAACATGTTGACATATAGCACAGAAAGAAGAAGAACAACAATAACAAACATGAAATCAATAATGTGCTACTAAAAACTTATAGAACTTAAGGGGAAACTGGGATAAATATGATTTTTTTCCCCTTCTAATTTTAAATACGTTCTGAAAGCGACTAGCACTTTTTTGTGTACATGGTTGACATTGGGATGGTATTTCTAATACGATGTAAATCCCGATATGATAAATACTGCT
>NW_004797605.1:470468-471456 GCF_000002075.1 Aplysia californica
GAAAGACCATTTTGTAAAATGGGTTAGATGAATAATCAACCATGATTTATTTAGGGGAAAGCAGCCCTTGAAGTGATTAATGTATCACTTGGATTTCACATCACTCCCGTAACACAACACTGATGTGAGCTTGGTGATGAAACGACTTACACTTTGGAAACAACAGACTTGTTCAGAAAGGGAAATGGAATACATGTAGTTAAGTCAGGGTTGGAGTGTCTACACAATAACGACATATAGCACAAATACAACGCTGAAGGAAGTAATTGGAGAGGCAAGAACAATAAAGGCTTCACATCACCTCGAGTTCGTTTCGAGAAAAAAAAGAAGAAAAAGAGAAAGACAAAAGAAAAGAATTAAGAAAAGATCATATTAGTAACCTAGATGTACGCGCACTTAATTAAGCATGATATATATATACTATCAGGAAGACAAAGAACTACATACACAGATATCCTGAAAAACTTTGCAACGAATAAAACATAAGAGAAAAACCGAGCTGATCAAGAAGACGGACAATAGTAAAGCATTGGGTACCATGATCGTCAATGTCTGCTCCAGACCTGACACCTGAAGAAGAAGATCATACACTATCGAGTATGGATACTGTATAAAGGCCGTAACTCTGATTTTAAACTATCCAGTCTTTTCAAGTCATTTAATTCATTTACTTTGATGTGTAGCCTCCCGTGGCGTGTCCCGTCTTACTAAGAACTCTAAGTTTAAGTATAATATGACCTAGGCCCTTTACTTTCCTCTTTTTCAGTGAGCTTTTTATGGTACTTGCAATGTAACTACGTCATAATATATAAGTGCCAAATATCAGAGGTGTAACAAAAGAGTAACAAAAACAAAAAAAGAAGGAGGACAGATCAGGACGATAGTTATAGAATTTTTGATAAAAAAGAAGCTGACCACCCAAGACCGCCCACCAGCCACCCACAAACACACCCTCAGAGAGAGAGAGAGAGAGAGAGAGAGAGAGAGA
>NW_004797605.1:472437-473808 GCF_000002075.1 Aplysia californica
TGGCTAGTATGGAGAAGGCATATATTCTTGTGTGTGTCAGCCTAATATCTCAGATCCTCACATTATCTCTCTTCCTTTGAAACGACGTCAAAACTAGGAACCTTGCCTCTTGCCTTCCAAAGGACGCTACTGTCCTGTTCCCGCCAAAGGCAACCACGACCAGGCCCTGCCAAAACGTCCATCAAGTCTATATTCACGGACATATTCTTACGTCAGAATGACATGCTTTTGGCGGTCTACGTCTCGTTTGTGTATTTCTGTCAGTCAGGCCTCTTCGGGGGATTAAGAAATTTTCTTCTCATGCACATATATCCAGCTGCAAATAGCTTTTCGCCAATACAAATTACTACGAGCACAAAGAACGCCGTAGGACACTGTAATCTTGTAAACTGCCTATCATTAGACATAAGCAAATTTACCTTGATGGGGAGACGGTTGGGTTTTGTTGTTGTTGTTGTTGTTGTTGTTGTTTGTTTTTTTTGGACGGGGGGGTCTTTCTTTGAGTTGAGTAAATAATCTGTTAATTTTTAGAGTTACACATTTTGATCCACTTGAAATACTTGTCCCGTTATTTACTCTATTATTATGCTAGAAAGAATAATATATTGAAGATAGTGGCGGTCGTCTAGTCTCAGAGGCAAAATTCGAAAGAAATTGGCGGCCAAAGTTTGGCGATTTCCAAACCTTGAGTGTTCTTGGAAACTGTACATATACATCGTATGGGCCTTAGACCAACGTTTTTAAAGTAAAATCCACACAGAGGAGTGTTTTTAAATGGACAAAAAAGGTCTTGAGCCCAACACAAACAAAATATAAAACACAACAACAACAACAACAACAACAACAACAACAACAACAACAACAACAACAACAACAACAACAACAGCACCAACATTGTCCAAACCGGCTGACAAAAGGTTTATTAATGCTATTTTGTAATATTGACGATAGCCTGTTTCCACCACCTCGTCATGTATGACCAGGTTAACTCCAGTTAACTTCACCTACATAACTATGTCTCACTTACTTCAATGACTCTCTGCTGCTCAACTGTGCTGGCAATCCTAGTTCCAATCTCGAACTGAGAGTCTTTGATGCGGGTTTTCAATAGAATTTCATTGCTCTCCTTTTTGTTTTTGGCTCGGTTCTATCGGAGATGGACTTTACAATCGGATTTTTGAACCCTTAGGTAAACTTATGCTTAATGTCACTTTATTTTTATTTCCCCCTAGGAGGACTCGAATAATCGAAAAATATTCAAGAGTGAAAGCTGGACAGAGTCAAAAAATGAAGGTGTTGAAGGGACAAAAAAAATCGCCCCAAAGCGGCTTCTCAGTGTGTGTATGTGTGTGTGTGTGTGTGTGTGTGTGT
>NW_004797605.1:474285-476181 GCF_000002075.1 Aplysia californica
AGAGAGAGAGAGAGAGAGACAGAGACAGAGACAGAGACAGAGACAGAGACAGAGACAGAGGCAGAGACAGAGAGAGACGAATGTACGGAAAGCGGTGTTCAACAGACGATGTTAATATCTCTCTATGGATGAACACTGACAATCTAACGTCTCAAGACCCAGACTCCCAGGAGATTCCTCTCTCAATATAACCGAGCTCGCTGCCGTCTTCTCAGTGAAATACAGTAGGCCTATATATGTGACTTAAACGTAAAAGCCTTCTCTGGCTGTTTAACAATACTGTAAGAGTTGAGAGTTAAAAAAGGATACAATGCTGTAGAGCAGCGATTAGGCTTTATCTGCATAATGGAACTTTTTAATCTCAGAAATGTTCAAGGCATGTAAACAAGATTTAATAGTTTCTCTGTTCAAGTCATAACATACGGTACTGACTGTGTTTTATCATAGCTACGCTTTAATTTCCAGTTGGATAACACCATGCTGTTGTTACATAGTTTAGAAAGAAATCTTTAAAGCTGTGAAAATCTCACCTCCATAGCACACATGCTTGGGTTCTGAATGACTCCTATGCAGAATACATTATATCATGGACAAGCTGTTCATAATATGTAAGTAAAGTAAAATTGTCCCCGCATCCGATCCGGAATTTGGAGATTGCCTTGTTTGAAAGACAACTCCCTGGGCCTTCGGCATATTGTGGCAGGGTGGCCAGTTCCTTTCAACGCCGCCTTTACTTCCCCAACTCGACGTCAGGTACCCATTACTGCTGGGTGGGCAGGAGGGGGCGAAAAAATGCGTGTCCTATCCGAGGCTGGAACCTGGACTTTCCGCTTCGGAGACGAGCGCTCTAACCGCTCTGCCGCCGCACCCTGTTCATAATATGTGCTAAACCTATAAAACAAAATTTTTCAGGAGAGAGAAAGAATTCTTGTTTTGTTTTTTCCAACACTTAGAATGTGTATTTCGACAACATGTTTTTCCGTTTGAAATCAATACACCACGCCAAGTGGCGAACCGGTGTTCACAATAATGTATTGATTTTCAAAAAATCAGTTTCTTAATTTGGTTGCATCTGTTTTAGAAATATTTTGTCGAAATACAAATTCTAAATGCTGAAAAAAAGCAAGAAGAAATAGATCTAGATAATGTAGGTGCAATTTGTTAGAAAAATGAACAGGTTTTTTTTTTGCTCTCTCCTGAAAATGTTTGTTGTATGGGCTTAGCGCATAATTTTGAACAGCTTGTCAGCTACATGTCTTCCGTATAGGAGCCATTCAGAACCCAAGCATGACATGTTACTTTGAGATGAGATTTTCGCAACTTGTAAGACTAGGGAACAGCGAACATTCTTTTCTATTTCTCTATAATGTTCCTTTTTAATGCATGTGTTCCTCGCCCACTTGAGCACAGTTTAGATCTTTTAGGAAGCAGGCTTCGGACCCTGCCCATTGAGGCCAACCCCGGCTGAGAGGCATACAACATTCCAGCGGAAAGACCGACACACTCGATAAAAAATATTCCCACTTGGGAATCGAACTCGGGTCTCCTACCGGAAACAGCAAAGCGCCTAATCGCTACACCACAGATACTGGTCTCCGAAGACACTTGAAGTGTTTTAGTTTGGTCACCATCTGTCAATGAGCTGACTTATTATAATGAAATATTGTCGGAGTTCCATTGAGGTTCAATGTACCAGCACATCATAGAAATTCTGTAGAATTGTCACAGTGCTTTGTTCGTTTATGATAAGCTGTCAGGTGTCCTCTGTATGTATTACTTAAGCAATGGGTCGGGAGGAGAAAGGGAAAGAGAGAGATGGGAGGGGGGAGGGAGAGAGAGAATGAGAGTGAGAAGGAGAGAGAAGGAGAGAGAGAGGGAGGGAGAGAGAGAGAGAGA
>NW_004797605.1:477421-480144 GCF_000002075.1 Aplysia californica
AGAGAGAGAGAGAGAGAGAGAGAGAGAGTACACAATAAACGTACCAAAAGAGGCAATGAGTGGGTTAATTTTGAGAAATGCCTGTTAAAAGAGGGGGAAGTGAGACAGGGTGCCCAAAGAACGGAGAGACTACAAAAAAGTAGTAAAAGTAAACCGGAAGTTAATGCGCTCGCCACACGATATACCGGCGGATTAGGGGAACAGTGTAGTTGGCGTGGCGGCAGGGGAGGGAGGGCAGGGGGTGCAAGACGGAGGGATATAATGAGAAGTGGGAGGAAGGAGGGACGTTTCACATCCTGGTCTGTTGCAAAAGTCTCAGTGCCGTGTGGTCAGTGGCCAGTGTCTAATCGCCAAGGTGGACATCCATCTCTGTCCTGGCCCAGTCTGCTCTGTTGGAATTCCGATGTTCTGAAAAGCTCTAGCTTGGGACCTGCTCGTAACAGGGACACACGCAGTGTCAGGGAAAGGCGGGCCAGACTGGGTGCTTGACATTTTCCACAGAACAAGGACAACGACAGAAAACGCTTTTCCACACTATGCCATGACAACCATATTGAGCTCCATGCAATGTATACAGAGATGATAATATTCCCTTCAAGTTTGGGCATAACTTCAAAATCTTGATAATTATTCCCCTGCAAATTTACAATTATTTTACCTTTGAGCAACTATTTTTTCAGTGACCTCCACTGTGAAATATGTTTATAAATGGACATAAAAGGTGTTGAGTCGAATAACAATACATTTGGAGAAAAAAAAGTTCAACATGCAGAAAAAAGACCGTTTTCTTTTTAAAATTTCATCATTTTGACGAACACCACATTTTACCATGATGCCTCTCAAAGTCAGCATCCGCCGAAGACGAGAGACATTAACCAGTACTCTGATCATTAATGCAGGATCAAGTAAGATACCCGTCAATTAACAAAACATACTTTCACTCTAGATCTCTAGATCTATTCATACTTTTTGTTTCCAAATGTAAGCTCGTACGCCGTGATCATGTGAAACGATTGTCAACTAAAAGTTACAAAAGTTATTTCTTCTGTGATGCCAACGAAGTCCGTTAAGAATTTAGTTAAGGATATTTGATAAAACCCACTTTACCGATCCCTTTGGGAAATTTGTTTTTACGATAGCATACACGTATATAATAATAATAATATTAACAGATTGCTGACCCACCTGCTTTTGAGCTGAGGTTATTGTGTCTTACCGAAGGCAACCCCCAGTGCCCTGTCTCCTAAACGCCATGTCAACGAAGTACACTTGGCATTATTGTGAATCTGAGCTCACTACCTATTCAACCTAAAGATTTTAGGACAAACAAAAAATAAACTATTGGCTGGGGGTATCACCTCGAAGCGTGAGCAGTATTTTGTTTTATTCTCTGGGTATCCTTTATTTATTTTTTATTTTTTTTAGAAAACCACGATTGTACGATGGACTCTGTTAACATTAAGTTCTTTTTAAATGGGTTTTAAGCCTCGCAACTCCAAAATTAAATTTCAGAGATCCCGCTATGTTGAAAAGGTTCAACAAGCTTGACAGAGGCTGCCTTTAATTAGTCTTTAATTGGCTTTCACAAGGAAATATTAATACTCCGTGGCACAGCAAACGTAAAGTAATAATAATTCCGTGTACACCAACAAGCACAGCAAGTTCGAATTACTTTGGCCACTGCATGAAAACGATTGACCCTCTGAAGGCACCACCGCAATTTGTTTCCTTACAAACACCAACGGATATCCTTTTCTGTCGTCCTGCTTTCACGGCAAAGGGGAACGCCAGGTCACACATCACGTTCTGTATTGTGTTTATGCTTGTAGGGGGGCCAAGTAAAGAGAACATAAAACCGGAAAGGTATCCAAGGGCCTCTGTTATTGCTTCGTAAAACGAGATGCAATTTCACGAAAGAGTGAGCTCACATTCCGTTGTTAGTTTTCTATCATGCACTGTTTTGTCAGCACTGATAAAACATGCGGTAAGATTAGTCAAATGTTTTCATGTCTAAGAAGAAATTGAGTACTTTGATAATAAGAACAATCCAACTTGTATCTTTATGTTATAACATACTACATGGTAATTATTTGCTTTGACTCTACCCGGGTACTCTTTCTGGCTTTAGTTTGTTTACTTGTTTGTTTGTTTGTACGTTTGTTTGAGTAAAGAGAAGCACATCGAAACAATAAAGGTTAGTTAATGCTGGGAAAAAGTAATACAAATTGATATAGAAACAACAGAGAGAAAGTAAAGAAGTAAGATCTGTCAGTCGCACCCTCCAAAAACCCATTTATCTTTCCAACAGCTATTGCTGAGGACCAGAAATGCTTGCTGTCGAACAAATACGGATGTTCACTATATAGAGCGTATCTCATTATACTGTGCTCACTACCGTATAGAAAGGCACAGAACGAGGATCAGGATGTTAATAGGTTCTTAGCGGACCCTCATTCGAGCAGGCAATATAGATCTACACCCGAGCAGAGCATACAATACTAGGTCCACACAATGAAACACACTCATACATCACACGTGAACTCAAACACAGAATCATCACATAAGCACACACGTGCAGATGCAGAGACATACAGATACGCACATACACACATTCACACTCTCACACACACACGTACACAAATAGACACATAGGCACACATAAACACACACGCACGCACACACACACACACACACACACACACACACACACACACACACACACG
>NW_004797605.1:482636-484130 GCF_000002075.1 Aplysia californica
TCTCGCCCTGTCTCTGTCTCTGTCTCTCTCTGTCTCTGTCTCTCTGTCTCTGTCTCTGTCTCTCTCTCTCTCGCTCTCTCTCTCTCTCTCTATCTATCTATCTATCTATCTATCTTACACAGACACGCACACACATACGCACACACACGCACAGAGAGAGAGAGAGAGAGAGAGAGAGAGAGAGAGACGTTGGCAGACGCGCCGATAATAACGAGCTTGATCTTAATTGATGCAGAACTGCCGTTGATCAATCGTTCCCATCTTGAATAGCAAAAGGACAACCCTCCCCTCTTCACTGTAACAGAAACTACAACTAAGGACTATTTGGGCCTGAAAGGGAGGGGGTGGACATATCTAACATCTCGGTCGCGTGCCAAGAAACTGTGTGAACTGTGGGGTGCACACAGCATAATTTTCACAATAAGGGGCTCTCATGGCCCAGAGGTTAAGACGTTCGCCTTTCATTTAATGGTCCCCGGTTCGACTCTGGGTAGCGACAGAAAATGTTCTTCTCTAAAATGTTCTCCTTTCACACCCTTTCCTGCTCTCTAACAATCTTCTGTCGTCTGCTTTCGTCTCCACTTTCTCTCTTTGCGTCCTTTGTATCGTGCTGTTTTATGTGGTGGATGACTGTCGGGAATCCCTAATGGTGTGTTTTTGAACCTCCGTTAATTGGGGAGTTTTCCCCGCTCTCAGCCCACTTGGTTTGGTCAACTCAGAGACCGACGTTAAATTCAGAGGCCCTGTTCTTATAATTATAACCACACTACAGTGTTGAAAAAAGAAGAATAACATAAATCTTACCATACCAAACTAGGTGAAAACACACGACAATAAGCACTTCTCTCATTTCGGGACGCCGTGACAAACAAAACCTCCAGGTAGAAAGAGGCCTAAAGCTAAATAAGGCTAAAACAGCACCTAAACATGGATGGCTGGTGCCTCTGTATATATGTAAATAAATCATTGATGGTCAAGGCCTAAAGCTGTGTTACAGCAACATGAAGAGACGAACCATTTGAGTGAGTCCTTATTTAAGGGGGTGGGGGTGGGGAAGGGGAACAAATATTCATTATTCTGAATCTGGCACACGATAACGGGAGTATGGTTTTTTTCACTTTTAGTTGCGTGTTTTCTGTAGTATTGGAGTTAGGACACGACCCGCCCTTTGTTTGTCCCACGTCTGTGACGCCGCTAATGACCACACACACAAATCTCTCCACACGCATTATGTTGGAGCTCTTTTGTCACGTGGGAGCACTTTGGCTTTCGGGCTGGATTTTTTTTTTTGGCTTCTCAGAAGCATCAAACGTGGGGCGGGTAAAAGGTCATAATTTGTATATCACGGCCCCAAGACCAGAGAAACGCCTTGCCTAGGAGTTTAAGAGGGGTCACCTCTTTTAATTCATTCCGTTGTCAGCTAAAGTCATTTCTGATTTTAAAAAAAATTCATATATTTATGGAGAGAGCAAGAGAGAGAGAGAGAGAGAGAGA
>NW_004797605.1:486021-487267 GCF_000002075.1 Aplysia californica
AATATTAATAATAATAATAATAATATTAATAATAACGATAATAAAACTCCGCGACGTACAGCATTACATGTTCAGGAAATACACATTTTATAAAGGCTCAAAATGCTCATTTATCGCAATAGACCCCCACCCCTTTTCCTACTGTGACGGACACAACTTTCCAAAAACTCTTTGCTGTCCTGTTCCTATATATAAGTTACTATTTCGGCCACACGGGGCGAGGTGAGTGAGGGGGTGAGGAGTGGGGGATACAGTGCCGTAGCTTGGCTCATACAGCAACCATTTACACACCCCAGCTATGCCAATTACCAAGTACCAGTAAAATTTCTGTTGATACAGCACTTCTCTTAAGAATACAACAACGTCCAACTCGGCTGAACTGATGATAAATGTTTGATTGGAATGAAGGAGCAACCCACACCACAGCACCCTTCTGCAACTGCAACCTGTTTGTTTGTTTGTTTGAGTAAAGGGAAGCACATTGGCACAACAATATTCATGGCATACAGTGCTGGGGAAAAGTAAGATAAACGGACAAAACCACAGTGAGAAAGTAAGCAAATAGGGTCTACCAGTGGCGCCCTCCAACCAGCCACGACAAAATCTGTTCGTGAACCGAATTCGACGAAATCGCAACGGCTTTGATCACCATGAATCGTACTAGTGTGGTGGTCGTTGCTACTATTGAACAAGAGCGAAGTTGGGGACATGTCAACTGCGCATAAAAGAAAGCTGACGATCCCCCAGATGTAAAAGACACCGGCCTGGCTACAAAAGAGTGGTGCAATATATCATTTCTCTGAAATGCTTTTGACATAGGAGAACCCATCATTACAAGTAAACGAGTGGCTTAAGAGAAATTGTATTGGGGCGGGAGAAAGAGAGAGAGAGAGAGAGAGAGAGAGAGAGAGAGGGGGGGGGTAAGTACGCGAGGAAAGAGAAAAGAGACATGGTGCGAAGAGGAAGGGGAGAAATAAAGAGGAGGTTATGGGAGGGGGGTGGGGGGAAAGAAAGGAAGACAAAACGAGAGAATTGTGTGTATGAGTATGTGTATACGCATATGTATGTAAGCATATATGCATGAGTGAGTGTATGTGTGTGTGTGTGTGTGTGTGTGCGGGCGTGTGTGTGTGTATGTGTGTGTGTGTGTGTATGTGTGTGAGTGAGTGTGAGTGTGTGTGTGTGTGTGTGTGTGTGTGTGTGTGAGTGTGTGTAAGTGTACTATGTGTGTCAGAGAGAGAGAGAG
>NW_004797605.1:488974-490746 GCF_000002075.1 Aplysia californica
ACGAAAGCAGACGACAGAACATTGCTAGAGAGCAGGAAATGAGGTGAAAGGAGACAAATTTAGAGAAGAAAATATTTCGGTCGCTACCCAGATTCGAACCCGGGACCTTTGAATGAGAGGCCAACACCTTAACCTCTAGGCCACGAGAGCCCCCTGTGAGTGAGAGATAGGTGAAAAGATGAGGAACTGAGGAAGGAGAGAATGAGAAAGGAAGAGACAGAGGAAGGGGGAGGGGGTGGGGAGAGAAAAGAGACGTGGGTTTTTTTTTCGTAAGAGTTTAGTTTGAAGGCGAGCCTCGGGCGATGTGTCTAAAGGGGAGAATTTTCACCCTAGACCGAAGCCCTGATCGACACAACGATGAGGAAATGCTGGACAAAAGACAATATAAAGAAAATGAGAAGAAAAGATATCACTCTGATGCGAAAGAGGTTTTGGGGCATGAGTGAGTACCCTCCTTTTGGTGAAACAGATGCATCCCTGATCGGACAGAGAGCGGGACTGCTATGTACTATTTTTGTCTTCAATCAGCATTGGTCGAAGACTAGAGACAGACGTTATACCCAAGACTCACAAGCACTATCTATTTTGGTTTGGGTTTTTTTCTTCCCAATTTTCAATAATATTTCTCTACATAGTTTCCGCCCCTAGTGTTGAGTGAGCATAACTTTCACGTTGGGAAAAATATGTGGACAGAGTTAAGCCTTATAATCATACATGACCGCGCGCGCACATACACATGCAAACAAACATACACACACACATACACGCTCACACACACCCACACACACACACACACACACGTACACACATATACACACACAGATTCACATGAACAAAAACTTCTGCACCCCCCCCCCCCCCACTCAGAAAATTATGGTATGTAATTTTGGTAACCCTGGAAAAAGGTAGAGGATAAAATATCCCCCCTCCCCTCTCCCCTTAAAAAAAAAAAGAAAAAACTTTAGCATTCTTGTACATAACAGAGAAAATAGAAAGCAGGCCTAGCCAAGATTTCAGGAACTTGGTCAGTAGATTAGATTTCATTTCCCCCTCGTCTGATTATGTACACCTGGCTCTCAGTAATGAAGCGACTTGTAGTTTCTTGCATGTTACCCTTGAGAAATAAGGTAAAAGAAAGATAGAAAAAACCAAAAAGATGGATAGATCGATCGATCGATCGATAGATAGATAGATAGATAGATAGATAGATAGATAGATAGATAGATAGATTGATAGATAGATAGATAGATAGACAGATAGATAGATAGATAGACAGATAGATAGAAAGATAGATAGATGAATAGATAGATCGAAGAACCTGTAGGTAGACTAATGTAATAGACAAACAGAGAAAGGTGTGTGTGTGTGTGTGTGGGGGGTGACAAAGAGACAATAAAGAGAGACAGACAGACAGACAGACAGACAGACAGACAGACAGCTGGTAGACATACATACAGACAGACAGACAGACAGAGAGAGAGAGTCAAGTGTGAGAGAAGGAGTGGGGAAAGCAAGGGAAGGAAGCGGGCATTTTACAGCCAGAATCTCTGACACTTTTGCGATAAAATTTCAAGTCCAATTAGTAAACGTTCTCAGTGGATAAAATGTGTCACGGTCATGGTATTTACCCTCATAACTCAACACTCTGAACATAAAACAGGTGATAAACAAATTCACAACCAGGGTGACACAAATTCCAGTTCCCTGACAACTTTGTTTTTGGAACAATACTCAAACATCAGACGCAATTGCAGTAAGAAGAGGGAGGGGGG
>NW_004797605.1:494139-496817 GCF_000002075.1 Aplysia californica
AGCACACACACACACACACACACACATGTTGTTTATGACAGTCATAGTCAGAGCACTGCTGACCAGGAAGTGGGCCCTCCCCCGACACCTTATAACAGTTAGGACCTAATAAAGCCCCTGCCTCTGGCCAAAAAAAAGCCTTGGCTGCCGACACACGGACGTGGAGATGCCAAGTGGTAACGTACCACATTGGTCATAACTCGCGGGTCAAATATTCTATCAGTCAAGAGTCAAAAGTTCATTATAATATGTAAGCGTTTTTACGGCCCCATCGACACAATTTAGATCACTCAGGAGGCGGGCTTCTGACCCTGCCAGTCAGTTTTTTGTTTTACATTTAGTAGAGGTTTTACGGCGCTCGCAACTGCATAAGGTCATATGAGCGTCAGAAGATTAGAGCTGTTACAAGAGAGTAACAAACATGAAAAAAGATGAAGGGGAGATAAGGACGACAGATGTTTGATAGGAAAGAAGAAGCAAACCACACCAGAGCACCAGCCAACCGGACTGAGGGGGATATCTGACATCCCAGCAGAAAGATTGGGATACTCGGGAAACATAATTTCTCCATATTCGGCAATCGAACTTGGGACTCCTCCGCACAGCAACGAAGCGCCTTACCGCGCGCTACACCACAGACGACAGTATATCAGTCAATGGTCAGCTGACACGATTAATATTAATAATATCATGATTTACGTGAAACAACTCCATCAAGAACACAGGAAAGAGTTGCTGGAAGTGTGTAAAGTGTAAATTTCGCTTTCTCGAAATCATTATGAATCCGGAAGCTGTTTCGTTACATGAACTGCTCACCTATTTACTTTCTTTCCTTTGGATTAATGGGTGAATCTAGCTCTCTATAAGACAATACTGATTGCATAAATGACAAGAAAGAAATGTAAAGAAAGGCAGCGGCAGCTTTAATACCATCCATGAGTTAAACCTGCAGCATTGTGCTGGATGTGATAAATTCCCAGGTCCTCATTCATTGCGCCGCTCTTCAAGAACTTCAAATACAATAGCATTAAAACTATCTGATTCCGTCTGTCTCTTTTTGTCTTCTCGTCTTACTCTGTGCGACTTGAGGGGGCAGAAAACGCGAAAACCTCACTAAATGGATTAAAAATTGTTCTCTGCACCGTGGCTTGGCGTCTTCTCTAGAGCGTCTGAAATCAAAAGTGTTGAAGAAACCGCTTAGTCAGCATTTTAATAATGGCGTGTTACTGAGATCTTAATCCCACAGCTGACACCATACTGAAAACCAACCCCAAGATATTTTGGGTACAGCTGCTACGAGTCTGAACCCAAAGTGGGAGGTATAATATTTCTGATGTTTTGGGATATTTATAATATGCTGTTATGTTTACGTTGGGTTCCTCTCAAACTTAAGATTTGAATGTCAGCAAGTAATGGTTTATTCAGTGTTAAAGGCCGTTGGCCCGCATCACATAAAAAACACACTAAGTTTGTAATGCAGGAGAACAGAGAGCGGATCTGTAACGCGTATGAAGGTGGATCGGTTTCTCAAGTGCTTTGTCACTGGGGATGAATCATGGGTTCACCATTATGTCCCGGTAAACAAGAGACAACTCCCGGGTCCAGGCATAAAGGTTCACCGAATTCCAAAAAGTAAAGTTCAAAATTACACGTTCCCCTGGAAAAGTGCACTTGACCATATTTTGGGATTATGAAGGAAAATTATACACGAAATCCTGGGAGCAAGGTCTCATAGTCAACACTGATCGATCCATGAAGTCTTCGAAAACTATGGGTACATTTATCTCGAATTACACTAGGCAAAAAATGCTATTCTTAATCATGACAATGCTTGAACCCATCAGAGGCAATTATTTATTTTTAAAATCAGGGCGCCATAATGCCTCTCAGATTCTACGAGGTTTTGACACATCCTTTCTATAGTTGATACTATGCCTCATCTGACATTTTTTAAATTTCTTCACAGCTTAAAGATCCCTTGAAGGAAATCAATATAAAGGTGATGCAAAAATTGTGCACAGTTAGCGCAAAGGAAAACCACTTAACGTTTCAGACGCCAAGCAGACTTGTTGCTCCTTGGTGCACCTATGTTAACAGAATTGATTAACATGTTGAATAATGAAGCATGTAGAATCTTATACTTAGCCGACATCCTAAGGTTTTATGCTGTATAGATTTTGCGCGCGTGGCGCGATCGTTTTCGAAATTATGATGTAAGAGACAATTAATAGACTTTTCATCTGGCCAACATACTTCCATTTGCATTTTTCTTGACACAGAGATTTTTTAAAGTAAGAGTTTTACGGTACTTGCAACACAAATATGTCCTTTTAGGGCACATAGACTGTTCAACTTTCAATCTTAAAAAAAGTGAACGGACTTTAGTAAAACTCACGAGATCAAATCTACTTTTAGCCTTGAGCGGGCTTCAGTTCCTGGTTCGGGTGCCCCACAGCATGTTGTTTCTGTTATACTATGCTGTTTATATTTCCAGTTAGTAAGCTTACTTGATCATTCCTTATGTGTGCTTTTCTTATACCTATTTGGGCTTTATCTGCAGATGTTTTTGTCTTCTATTGAAGTGCATGCGTTTACAATGTAGAGACATCAAGACAAAGAAAGAGACAGAGACATGTAAACACATATTCACAGACACACGCACACGATATATATATATA
>NW_004797605.1:498951-510146 GCF_000002075.1 Aplysia californica
AGAGAGAGAGAGAGAGAGAGAGAGAGAGAGAGATCGCGCGTTTGGGTGCTTGTGTCTGTGGGTTTTTGGGGTGTCATTTATTTTTCTTTTGTTTTGTGTCTTTTTTTGGGAGGGGGGGGGGCATAATAAATAAAGTCCGATGTGTAGAAGATATATTGGCATCATGCTTCAACCCCTTACAGTAACGGTTGGCTAGCTCTACTTTTCCATAGTAATTTACGACGAGGGGAAGCCGGAATGACAAAAGTAGTGAGGAAGCTGGTTCCAGCCATACTTTGAGCAAGCGAAAACAGAAACAACCACGAGTCTGCCAAAGCAAACCTTTCGCCTCGACCCTGAAAACGTATTTATTGTTGACTTGCCAGTCCTTGTCTTATTCCACAAATTTTAATTCCACTGAAAGCATTCTGCGCCCTCATGAGAGGCGCGATTATTGCTTTGGGAACAGCAGGGAGGAAGAATTTGACGGATTTCCAATGTTTACGGATGTAAATCGTCGCCCTTCGGGAAATATCGTAAGAGATGTCGATCCCTGAGGCATAGATTAGATCTTATAAGCACATGTACCCTCGTTCGGACTTTCGACAGAGGCAAGGGAAGATCGACCTGAGACCTCACACCTTCAGGTGGTCTTGACGAGCTCTTATCATCTCTACAAAACTTAAAACGATGGGGGTGAAAGGACATGACATGTGTACATCACGGCTCCTGGATCTGGAATGCTTTGCTCAGTTGTTTATTATAGACGTCAAACCTTTTCATTCATTCAAATGTCATCTTGCGTCATGTATGTTTTGAGATTAATGAGAAATGTATTAAGCTTTTTAAAAAAATAAAACATAATTTATTGTTTATGTATTACTACTGAATTGTAAAGCGCCCAGAGTCTGTGTACGTTGGTCAGGCTTAAACTCAATTTCATATTATAATAATTTTATTACTATTTATTTTTTTAAAATTACTATTATTATCATTATTATTATTATTATTATTATTATTATTATTATTATTATTATTATTATTATTCCCTTCTTACGACTGGTCGCACTTGGTACTTTACAAGTAAATTGCAGGCTTTAAACGTGATTAGGAAAGATCCAGCCCGAGTTGTCAGTTCAAAATAGGTCAAACATTTGCTGTGCTAAGCTATCGTATGTCAGAACGGAAGGCTTCAAGTGGAGGGGGACAGCAGTAGAAAGAAGCAGCGTGTGTACTGTAATAAAATCACAATCACTATGTTTACTTCATGGGGAGATGTAGCTGCTAAAAGGAACCCAACAAAGCATGTCTCATTTGAGGAAAATCAATGCTAAGTCATATTTCGAAACATTTCTATAGCCATCAATTCTTGAACGTTGAACCCCCCCCCCCACCCCCCCCCCCCCCGAAAAAACCCTCAAAACTAACAAAACAAAAATAAATACCAAAAAACACAACATACAACCAAACAAAAACCAAACAACCCCCCTCTCCCCCCCCAAAAAAAAAACATCAACAAAAAAACCACCAACAACAACAACAACAACGACAACATACAAAAAAAATCCAAACAAACAAATCTCACATAAAAACGAATGTATTCTAAATGTTGGTGATGTAAAATGTCCTTTTGAAATTGATCGCAAGAGAGTTGCAAATCCTGCATAGTGTAGTTCTAAAGTCCTAAATTATTTTGTTACGTAGGTAGGGGCTGTAAAACATTTCTTTTGTATTTACTGAGCTAACGTACTTGATAAACCGACGACTGAATTAAGTATGCATAAAACACCAAATTTTGCTTTTACATAATAATAGCCTAATAATAATAATAATGATAATGATAATGATAATAAATAATGCTAATAATAATAATAATGATTATAATAATTATCATAACTGCATTTATATAACGCATATAATCTATGCTTTACAGCATGCTGTATGCGCTTTACAACTATTAAAATGGATACAATAAATCAGATTACATTAGGCGTCTATCTGCTAATATTTTTTGCCTCGCCTAATGAGAAGCAAATTTGTGTCGAAACTAAATTCAAACCGCGCAATCGTGTCCATTCGCTTGATAATTCAGCACCGCGTTCATTCACTTTAATTCAACACTGAATACGTTCCAAAGACCTCCTAGCATAATTTTATGCCCCTTGCGTCTATTCCTCGATTCAGGGTATCGGACCCTTGTGTTTGAAATTCCATTAATTTTGTATTCAGCAGTCAAGGGACAGGACCTGAAAGAGCGATTATTACGATTCGTGCTTCAAGGGACCAGCGATCGACAGTCCCTTCAGTGGTAAAATAATGAAAGAAAGACAAAATCAGAGGCGCACGCGTGCGTGCGCACACACACACAAACACACACACACACATACACGCATGCGCACGTATGCACGTGCAGAGAGATAGAGAGGTGGGGGAGACAGAGAGAGAGGAGAGAGAGAGAAAGAAAACGAGAGGGAGACAAAGGCGCGCGCGCGCAGAGAGAGAGAGAGAGAGAGAGAGAGAGAGAGAGAGAGAGAGAGAGAGAGAGAGAGAGAGAGAGAGAGGCAGGAGGGAGGAGGAGGAGACAGACAGACAGACAGACAGACAGACAGACAGACAGACAGACAGACAGACAGACAGACAGACAGACAGACAGACAGACAGACAGACAGGTGAACTGGTAAAGCGAGCATGGGGGAGTGGGATAGAAAATACCAAGAATGTGAGAAAGACACAAAGTTGGCGAATGTTGATAAGGATGGGAGTAGACATTCATATATCAGAGCTCTATATAGGACTGTTTCCATCATAGACATCCGACCGCTGAGGCCGATGTTCTTCATTACGATTGCATAATATGTATTACATAACATGGATGGATCGTCCAACCAAGCAACCCAGTAACGGAGTCTGGTCCAAAGTGTTATTTTCACTCGTGACTTCTGGTTCTGTGTCTTTGTACCCGCGGCGTGTACTGTTAGTGGAAAGACACCATGAGGCGTTAGAGCAGAAGGTCACCTTGTTATGATTTCGTGAGTCATGCTGATCAAAACAGCTTTTCGGGCGCAATTTATGCACGGAAAATATCCCCACCACTGAAAGCGCCTACGCGACGTTACTATTGTGCTCACATAACAAGGGATCAGAAGACTCACCTCCCTCCCTATTATTATTATTATGTGCAGTTCTTATTATAAAGAAGCTACCCTTCAACGTTCTGTTCGAAATTATTGTGGATTCTGATTGGCGACCAAGCAGCCAAGGTTCTCGACAAAGCGCTTTAATCCTACTTGAAATGCAGTTTTGATACTAGGCTTTGTGGAAACTGAGGTGTTCAAATGGGACTTTGTCTCATTCATATTGCATACATTTGGGGTATTACAAGCCGTATAACTGTTCTTTCGCGTACGAGTTTAGATTCTGCACACCTTTACAGGTGCAGTAGTCAGATTGCTTACCTCTAAGAGCCGAGGATTGGGCGAGGTACGTTCCAGCGATGTGTCGCTATGGTCAGTCACGATACAGGCAAAGACAGGTGGGGAGGAATGGTTGGTGTGTAGGTTCACAGGTCGCACTTGGGAGGCAAGCATCTGCACTGCTCCGCCCCCAGGCGACCGCTGCTTAGGGTTGGACATTGTCCACTCACGACGCCAGACACTGACAACACAAATGCCACTCAAACTCTGAGATGGCAAAAGGAAACTTGATTTTTTAGTCCAAGCACGATATGTATGTAATCCAGTGAGAGCAGATAATTAAGTCTCCAGCGGTGTTTTCAAATAAATCCCGAGACTGCAGTGGAAGAAATATGAGTAATCCAAAGGTGGGTACAGAGTGGAAAAAATCACGTAAAGCCACTGAAGAACACTGCTAGATCTAGATAATCTAGATATCCGAGAGTAAGAAACACTTTCAATTGCTGTTAAACTATCGAAAGTTACCTTTACGACACATGGCCACATAGATTATGACAGCACGATACACTTTATCACGACTTATAAGAGCTGTGTGACGAGAAGTATGATTTAATGGAAGGTTAAGGGCTTACTATTTATCACTACTAGATCTAGAGAGATACTCTATGGCGCGCGTTGTCATAAGCATTGCCTTGATTCTACCGCACACCTTCCACAAAACAAACACCCACTCATGAAGCGTGAGGTATTTCTGTAGTGAGATTCGAAACCACAGTCAGTACTGACATTTAATAAAAACAAAACGAACGACGCTTTATGGTGATTTAGATTAGATCTACCGAAGCGTAAACAATATCACTATCAATAAACCGTACTATATACGGGATATTGTATCACTCTTTTCAACCAGACGTAAAAACGATCGGGGACAGAGAACGGGGTATAAATACACTTGTGTTCAACGAGACTAGTACGGTACTTCAGGAATGAAACCAATAATAAAAATTCCTCGTGTTGATCCGATCCGGATTCAACTGACCGTCACCACCATCACTTCTCTGCAGGGGCAACAACGTTCACAGCTGTGGGGATAGATCTAAACGAATTGCTGGTAAAATTTAGGACCCGAAATCTCCACACGAACGAACACATACGTATAAAGGCACAATAACAGCTGCGGCACTCGCGCATAAACAGCTCATTATCTGTCTCATTTTTAAATTGAATTCGCAATATAGTCTATTATTTTCCCTCTTGATTCTTACACCTGATTTACATACACACGGTTATCTATTGCTCTAGTTTGAGGAAAAAAATTAATTGTAAATTAATTATGAAAAATGGAACGTTAAATACTGTTGTTTTTACGTAATCTGAAAGAAACCAAAGCGTCGCCCAGTAAGACTTCAAAAGCGGAACTATACACACTGAAAGCGCAGTACAACGACTACACCAGATAAACACATGGGATTCAAGAAACGTTGCTCTGTGGGGTAATCCACCTTGCTCTGAATGTGCCTGCTCAAGTATAGTCAATTCAGTCGGTAGTCGCCGGCCTTCCGATCAACGACCCATGAAGGTTTTTTTCGGCCCCGTTCGTCGCTTTGCGCGCCCTCGCGGTGATCACATGCACACAAGAGCAGCGACGTCAGAAAGCTACATGCCACTTGTTACGACGCCATTCATAGATGCGCAGAAAGACAGACGGGGCAATAATGAACATGTTTTTCTTATACGTGTTTAACAATCCCGAGACAGATACACATACGTCATATCGAAAGTGTGCCACAAACTATGGAGATTTACAGGGTCTGTTTTCTGAGAGACTTTTGTGTTAAACCCGACTTTTGGCCCAGACCTATTCACAGCGGTGAGGTGGACGGAAGACAAATTGCAAACAGAGAAATGCTGCCACCTTTACCCTTGAGAGAATAGCGTTCGAACGATACTTCGACTGCAGGAGAACAACAGGCCCGCTTCTTGAGGCTAGAGAAAAGTATATATCTCACGCCCTTTCGTTGTCATTAGTGAGCTTTTGGATGAAGCAAAGTTGATACATTGGAAAATATGTGTGCTGACAGACCTATTTGGTGAATGTGTGAAAACTCTGTTATGGTCAGCTCCATTGATGCTTTTTTTCTCTCGTGGTACGATCATGAGAAAAATATACGTCAGTATCTAGTTAACAAAACTGTAACTCAGCTGAAAAATACAATCGAATAAAAAGTACTCAACGGCAAATGTGAACAGCGAATAATGTCATGAACAAAAGCGAACCACCCACATAGATAATAGCCAAAACAGCCAATACTCTCCACATCCACCCCGTACAAAGGTGACATCTGTTCACTTTTGATGAATCTCTACCACGTGCTTGCTAAACAATGACACACGTGAACCAGTTATCACAGAATTGGAGCATTGCTCACATGCACATCATTTCGACGGTGACATATGGCAGCTTTCGATGAAGTCTAACATCCAACGACAAACAACGCTGAATATTTCGAGGGTGTAGCGTTTCATCCCTTCTTAGGCCATCAAAGGAAAATCTGACACCCCCCCCTTCCCGATCGGTTCGAATCCCATTCCTTTTCACCTAAGCCAATTTCGTAACCAGGTATACCGCAGACGCTCACAAAAAGGATTAACCGAACACTTACTTGTATAAAACATATGTATACGTTTATTGATTGTTTATTCCGAGGTCAACATTTTGAGACAAATTAGTTTGTGCATCGAAGCTCGATATGAGAATAGTCCCTGAACTGGGAAAGAACTAGCGAGAGAAACGCTGACTGGTTCAAAGTGATACCAGTATTTAGACAAGTCTGTGTCCTTTCACCATTACTCTTCATAGTCTACATGGACAAGATAGCGACAAGAAAATGACGAATCAGAACAATTAATTAAAGGAACTGCTCAACTCTGACGGCAAGAGCCTCATACATCATAACCAAGACATTCTCTAAAAACACACCACACAAGTGAATAAAGCATTGAGGAATATGGACGAATTCAAATGACAAATGTGGTCACCTACCAACTAACATCCTCCTCTCCCATCAAAACTGCCAAACCTGAACTTACAGCAAAGCAAAGCATCGAATCGGGCATGCTAATCACGGACAGACAACGAATTAAAAAACCCAACGTATTTTTAATTGTTCGAAAATGTGACAATGGGGCCATAACAGCCAGCATCAAAAACCTCCAATATACAGTATGAGATCCCATGGCTTCAACGTAAGAAAAAGACCAAGAAAAAGATGGATCGACGAGACTTTCCAAAGGAACAACACCTTTCCCACGTCCGACAATTAATTTAGTTTTCCAGCGACACCTTGTGATATAAAAGGATATAACAAGAAAAGAGTATGTAAGTTAGCCCGCTTCTGCAGGGAATATGTGATTCATGACATACTTAACGACCCTTCAGACACTATATAAACATATATCTAAGAGGTGGGACCACTTTTTTAACACCCGCCTCTCATAGGACACACATGCAAGCAGGCCTAGTAGGAGATGCCAAAATGGGTCATCCAGGTCACAGCCTATAATGCTACCAAGTGAACCACCCGGCGTGGCCTTCTTATATTGCGCGCGTTACAGAAAGGCTGAAGTCACTGGCCATACGTAATTGTCTGCATAAGGCAGTGCGTTCAGCAATTAATCTTCTAAGGCCATGCTAAAGGCCAGTAATAATTATTTAGTTGTCTACAATCTAACGCCCCCACCCCGTCTGAGCTTTTCCCCACGTCTGTGCTTGCAGCCGACGGAAACAAACCGGGCGTGACCACGCCGCACAGGCTGGCGTCCAACATTGTGGCCACGACAGATTATATTAATATCATAACGCTTGTCATGCCGGCAGACACCACAACGCCTGTTGGGCCACAAGTCAAGTCCTCACTTTTTGCACGCGCACTACCCTCGGCTCAAGGTTAATAATTGCCGCGCAGACGTCGGGCACTGCGAGCACGCCTAGGATTTATGAGCTACAGCGGTGTGTTGCATGCCTGTTTATTATTCTTCACGTCTCGATTTTTAAGGGATCTCCAGAATAAAAGCAACAGTATTGGTCAGATTCCCAAAGCTGATACGAGTTTAGTTTACTTCATGGAACCTTACGTTCAAAACCGATTGTTGTTGTTGTTACTGTTGTTGCAGTAGTTGCCTTTGTTTCTTGTATCTTGTTTTAGTGGGAGGGGGGGGGGTGGTGGTAACAAGGGGAATAAATAACTCAGTATAAAGTAGATTCCCACCAAAATGTTGGACGGCCTCATTTCAACTCAATGACAGCGATGATAACAGTTTTGTGGCCTCTCGCCTCTCTTCCACAAGCCCTTGAACCGTTTTCCCTTTTACAAAAGGCTTGGCCAAAAGGCTCGATCAGTTTTTGTCTTGGCTTTCCATTAAACAAGGAGACTTTCTATTTGTACATTACCATTGTGAACCATCTGTTCGGGGGACTATATTATCTTGTAACGATCAAAGTCTATTCAACCCCATTTCCATTTAATAACACGTACTAGCCAACCCGACTTTTCAACTGGACTCGATCATGTCGATCCGCAAAGTTGAATAAGTGTACATTCCACTTTACACGACCACGAACAGCAAGCCACGGGGATTTATGGGAGAGCTAACGGTTACAGAGGACGCTCCCCCGAGGTAAACAGCTCGGCTGGATGGACCGGCGAAAACAATGGCCGGCAACAAAAGTCGACTAGAATAACAAAAGGGCTGGGCGCGTTCACAAAGCGAGCCAATGGTGTAACAACCATGTGCTAGAAATTGTTAATGAGATGTCATTTGCCAACTCGATTCGTTCTCTATCTCCCCCTCCTCCTCCTACCATTCTTCCACCACCATCATCATAGTATCTCCCCCACCACCACCACCACCTCCTCCTCCCTCTCCTCCTCCTCCATTTTTCCCTCCTCCCTGTCCTCCTCCTCTTACATCTCCTCCTCGTCCTCTTCCTCTTCTTAATATGGATGGCTTTGTCAATACAAGTAAAAAGAAAACTATATCCAAACCATGCATCCTGAAATGAGGGTACTACCGATAAAGAAATATCTATAAATAATCATGCGGGCACTTCATAGCAGAGACGAGAAATAACATTTAATGTTTATAATGAATGAGTGTGTTTCTGTCAATGAGATGAGTCGTACACTAGCCTGTCACTATTACACAAATCATTAGTATATTATAAAAATTCTCTTTCCATATCTTCATCTCATTTTGTTGCGCGTCTTTCATAACGTCATCGAAAACTTCTTCTTCTTCTTCTTCTTCTTCTTCTTCTTCTTCTTCTTCTTCTTCTTCTTCGTTCCTTTGCATAAATATAACATGCTACAAATACATAGTATTGGTGGTTGTCAAATCAAGTTTTCTTTTCTCGTGACCTCCTACTGGACATATAATCATAAGTCATGTTGCATAAGGTTTGCGTTGATTTGAAGCATTATGTAGAAAGGAATATGTGCGACAGAGGCCTAATTTCTCCTGGAATAACGAAGAATATTAACATTAGTAAACTAACAGGATGTGAAAGGAAGACAACACAGAAGAGGGGGCCCACCACCTTCCCCCCACGCCCTCTCGTTTCCAAAAAACCAGGGGTATCTACTATCTGGCCGGCCCCACATCGGTTCACCAGGCTGAGATCTTTAGCTTTACCAATATCAAAATACCAAGTCGGACCCGTGTGCACTCAAATGAAGACCGTTCACTCTAGTGTCATGACCCTAACCCATCATGCGATTGACTTGATATGAAAGGAATCAACAACACGTAACGTTCTCAGGTCAGGGCGACGGTACCACCCGCTGGCCCCAAATGTTTGGTCAGAAGTCGTCGGCTATCGCGTCAACAAGTTGACGTATCACGGAACAACAGCTGATAGTCTTATGCCCTCTCTGAAAAGCTCCGTGAAATAGCTGATAACGCTGTGGTCCAACAATTCGACGAAGGGCAAACATGCATTTCGCTTTACATTATTCTGGTCGTTCCAAAGGGATTTCAAGAAAATCTGCGGTAAGCGCCGTAGATTGAGAGGACTGTTGTATTGGGAAGGCCTCGTTTTCCCACACAATATGAACAAGAAAGAGCAGTGCCGTTTACATACATATTATAATACTGACGGCAGTGGACAGACGTGTACTTAACTTAGGGGAGGGTATGTTTTTTCAACTTAAATTCAGTATAAACAATGCACGATTTCTCAGCCTTTTTCAACCATCTTCCCTGCAATTTATACTTCTTTATGAATGTATCAATTCTATTATGTAGTAAGGAAGGTCAACATCTGTAGGGCCTACATGTGGGCAGGTATGCAAGAGAGTGTATCTCTACGAACGAAAGTGCAAGCGTCTTTAGAAATCAGCTTTCAATTTCATTAAAGCTATCGCCAATTTTTGTGTGTTTTGAATCTACTACACCGTATTGGTAAATCGGTCAAGCAGCTGTCATGTTTCTACAAAATCCCGAGGGTACGTTTTCTCTTCAAATCGAAATCTAGCTACGAAATAACATGATAATATAATATATAATATGAGCATAACGTATACATATTTTCAAACATACTCACTCACACACATATGTATTTGGACGCAATTTATATCATCTAGTCGTATCCTTAACTTTTCGAACACGTCTGAATCCAACATTAGCTTCGCTTACTCGTAAGAGATTTAGAGATAAACAAGTGCAAGAACTAACACGCATATGGCCCTACTACAGCTAACACCAAGCATCAGATGTCAAGCCGGATCATACGACCAACTACAAGTTTTCGATCCCGTTCTCCATCGCACACAACCTTTTGACCTCGACGTATGAGTCAAGGTGTTTGTCTCTCTTTATAATCTCCATCAACAGGAAAGTGACCCGACGGATGCGAGGCAAAGCAACGTTCTGACCCGCGGGGTTTACGTTTTTAACCGAGAGCTTCCGTCTTTTAAGTACTATTTTACAAGGGACCAAGCGTCTAACCACAGGAACCTTTGTGCTTTTTGAATAACGATTGACCCCCACCCCACCCTTCCTTTTTATGCCCATCTCTGTACCTATAACTTTTGAAGGACGTAGCGGACGCATAATAAGCGCACATTTCGACCCACTATACACAAATCAGTAACATGAGCTGAACATGTCGTAGTATGCATGTTGTTGCTCGCCTTTTAAATTTTCAGATAAAGTAAAATAGAATAAAAATAATAAATCTGCATCAGTACTGAATTATGGCCGAAAACAAGCAGCGTATCTTCAAACGCTGTCAAAGGACTAGATTGCGCCTTCTCGGTGAGTTAATCTTTGAAAGACATTAGCATTGATAAAGCAGAAGTGCTACGTCTAAGGCCTTTGCCCGGTCCCTGAACTATTGTTGGTCGAAAGGAAACAAATTGAGTGGTTTAGCGTTACGACGTGCTTGTAGGTTCATAAGTCAAAAGATTGGTACTTCGGATTTGTGTGTGTGTGTGTGTGTGTGCGTGTGTGTGTGTGTGTGTGTGTGTGTGTGTGTGTGTGTGTGTGTGTGTGTGTTTACGGCGCTCGCAACTGCATAAGGTCATATGAGTGCACGGGACACATAGAACATTTTTTGATGGCAGTAAAAGTCATTGACCCATCTCTTGACGCTATTTATTAGGCTGTAACTTCAGTTTGGCGAAATGTGATAGCTATGCTTTGGCTAGGTGGGAGACTCGATGTCTCTCTCTGGGGTGGGGTTCAGAGAAAAAACTCTCTCTCTCTCTCTCTCTCTCTCTCTCTCTCTCTCTCTCTCTCTCTCTC
>NW_004797605.1:510548-512049 GCF_000002075.1 Aplysia californica
CCCACCCACCCCGAGATATGTCACATTTCAAAACAGTGGGGGTGGGGGTGAGGGGTGGGGAAATCAAAGTTAGAAAGTCCCTATCTCATGTTTATTTGTTTGTTTGTTTAAGGTAAGGAGGGGCACATTGACACAATAATAGTCATTAATTAGTGCTGGGGAAAAGTAAGACGGGCAGACACAAACAACAGAGGGAAAGCAAAGAAGTAGGACTAACCAATGGCACCCATCAACCAATCGCGGTATCTCATTGTGACTGTAGCTTTTCTTTTACCTTACGTAGCACACGATGCAGCTGGGCTATCAGTAGAATAATTTGAAGAGAAGCAAATCTTTTTAAGAATGCCACAAGAGAAGAAACTCACAACTTTTTTCAAAGTATCGGATGATCTAAGTTTTCAACTGGAGGCTTCACATGTTTATCGCATCATTATCAAATTTTCAGGGGCAGACTTTAAAGGTTACGGCATCCACCTCCCCCCCCCCCCCCAAGCCCCTTTGTTCTAAGTCATGGCTCCCGAAAATCTGTTTAACCGTATCTCACCGATAGCACCATTATATTATGCCGAGTCATAGGAATTCAAGTGGTCTTTTTGGTTCAAGAGTGCTTTCGGTTTTCTATTTTCCGTTTTTCAAAGCGCACCAGAACAACTGTAACAAGTAACAAACAGACCAGCTTTATTAAATATCTGTTAACGGGCTCAAAATACATTATGACAAAAGCCAAAAAATTCCCCTATGCGACTAATCAAAGTTCATTTTAAAGTAAGTGTTTTACGGCACTTGCAACACAATAAGGTCATAATATAAGTGCCGAAGATTAGAGGTGTTACAAGAGATTAACAAACACAAAAAAGGAGGAGAGATAAAGAGGATAGATGTTTGATAGGAAAGAAGGAACAAACAACACCAGAGCACCCACCAACCAACCACGCATACAAACATGCGCATTTTTAACAAAAGTTCAGTTTTATATCTTTTAAAAAGGAGCTGCAATTTGCCGTCACTATCAAAACGTACTAATACTGGGCAAAGCCGACTTCTTATTCGGCATTGTTTTTTCCTCAAGTGCAACATGATAATGTCAACATGTATGATTATAAATATGAGTTCACCTACATAAAAGCATAGGCACAAACAGAAACACATGTGTACATATCAAGGACTACTATACTCAGTATAGTAGTCCTTGGTACATAATATGTAAAGAGTAGAGACAATGCATTATATTTGTTTTGTTAGTTTCAAGTAAACAGGAGCACACCAACACAATAATACTCGGGTAGTACAAGGAAGATAAAAACTAGATAAAAAGAAGTAGGCTTTACCCCTGAAACCCTGCAACCATCCACTGGTATACATATTATGCGTCAACAATCATTCACACAGATATACACATAACGTGGTGACAAAGTATGATTTGGAGAGAAAGAAAGAGAGAGAGAGCGCAAGAGAGAGAGAGAGAGAGAGAGAGAGAGAGAGAGAGAGAGAGAGAGAGAGA
>NW_004797605.1:513257-515577 GCF_000002075.1 Aplysia californica
TTTACACTAAGGTCAAATGTGTAGATTTTAAAAAATTGATTCCATATTCTTTAAGTATAACGTACCTTTTATTTCATACTCATAAATTGTAAAAACTTCACCTATAAGTGTGATGTATCTATTTTCTTAAGGCCTGAATCCGAGAAGTAACTCATTTTGTCAGCACGCTTCACATATTATTATATCGAATCATTTTTTTTTTAGTCCACGTAAACTATATTACCAAGCTGCACGGCAGTTCACTTCAGAACCAAAAACTCTAAACCGGCCAGAAAGGACGTGGGTAATTATCTTATGAGCGTAACGATATAATGCTAGCTTTACACACGGGTTTTACCAGAGAGTTTACAATAATGTAAACCCTCTCTGGTTTTACTGAGGCAATCTGAAAGTTTTAGACCAGCAGACAGTTTAAGTGTACCTTCAGAGTAATCGGTCACCCTGTAAAAGTCAAAGTAAAAGTAAAAGAACAGTGTACAGCGGAGGATGAGGCAAAACAGAGCCCGAACGACGCCACCAGAGGCAGGCTCTAATTCTCCGCTATCTCATGCGATTTCACGGTATGATATCCGCGCGATAAAGCATTCGTGTCGCGACACGGTGGAATCAGGCGCTCGTCAATTTTTTAGCATGTGGAGTTTTTGGTATCGTCTTAAAGCTTGTTCATTTGTCTCACTTTCGACGAAAAAAAAATCCATCTATCTTGAATATAAGTCGGGATAGTTGAAATTGGAAAAGGCGGGGGTCGCCTGGCTACAGAGGTAAAATTAGCGAGAAAAATGGCCGTTTCAGTTTGATCAGTTTGCACAGCTTGTGGGTCCTTGGAAACTGTAAAATTACATTATGCCTGTAATTAACGTTTTACAGTAACGTCCACACAGAAATGTGTTTTTAAATGGACATTAAAGGTGTTGGGTCAGAAAAATTTACCACCATATGAATTCCATAAAAATTGCCAAACAGACAAACAGAATGCCGTTTTCTTCGATTTAATTATTCTGACGAGCGCCTGGTTTTACCGCGAATCCTCCCATTTCTCCGTTCGTCGACGATTGATGACCTAGCGGAGGCGGGATATTTTCCTCCTCTAAGGAACTGTTCCTTTTCTCTCTCCTGTTATTCCTTACAGGCATTTATCACAAGCACATGTCAACACAAAAAAGGTTTTCCGGGCTATGTCTGTATTGCAATTTTTTTTTCAGTCCGATTTCCAAATGATTTTTTTAATATCTTAAAATAGACCCCCCCCCAAAAAAAAAACCTATTTTAAAAACGCCTTTCCCCTCAGTGAACCGGTGAGGAAAAGCAAACAAGGGTTCGGGTCCTTTGTCTTATGATAAGTGAGTGATGCGTTTAGAAGGCTACTATTTCACTGTCGCAAACAGGAGACCCGAGTTCCATTCCATTGTGGGGAGAAATTTTTATCGAGTATCTCGGTCTTTCTTCTATGATGCTGTATCCCTCTCGGCCCGAGTTGACCCTGACAAGCAGGGTCGGAAGCCCACCGCCTAAATGGTCTAAATTGTGTCGATAGTCGCGTAAAAACATCCACATTAAACAAAAAGAATGTTTATGATAGGTTTTGTGAAACGAATGTAAGAAAAGCAAAGGAGGATGGGGAGGGAAAGAAAGGAAGAAATGAGGGAAAGTGGGAAATGAAAGGATGGAACATAAAAATAATATAAAGAAAGAAGGGTCCGGGTCGAAAAGAAAGCCGATCGGGAAAAAAGGGGAGGGGCGTTTGAGTTTGCGATAATATGTCTTCCTAGGCTGGCAGAATACTCGATAAAATCATAGAGGGCAAGGAGACCGGGGACGGTGGGGAGTAAATATGATAATAATATATTATCATACATAAAGATGATAAGGCAACAAGATTCTTGTAAATGTCCTTGCTTGTTTTTACGAGGGTATGGACGACACTACGCGCATTATTTTTTACTACAATAGTCTACGAGTATTCATGATCTTTTTAGTACAGTGCTTTAGTTTTAGTTTTAGTAAGAGTTTATGGCATTTGCAACACAATAAGGTCATATAAGTGCCGAAGATTACAGGTGTTACAAGAGAGTAACGAACACAAAATAGAAGGAGGGGAGAAAAGGACGATAGATATTTGGTAGAAAAAGAGGAGCAAACCACACCAGGGCACCCGCCAAACACTCACTACTACAGTGCGTTAACAATACAAGGAACTATAATATATATATAGATATGCATATGTACCTATCTATCTATCTATCTATCTATCTATCTATCTATCTATCTATCTATCTATCTATCTATCTATCTATCTATCTATCTATCTATCTATATACAT
>NW_004797605.1:516682-518217 GCF_000002075.1 Aplysia californica
GATAATCATATTATTATAATCAAGCTTACCAGGCAAATCACATTAAACTGTTTCTGAGCATAATACAGTAAAAAACAAATATTTGATAAACAAACAAACTAACAAACAAAAAGATCAACATACAAACAAAATATCAACAAACAAACAAAACAAAACAAAAAACAAAACAAAACCAATGACATTATAAACGCAAGTTCAGAACAATATCGTTTTTTATCGGCTCCGTTCCACACAGGCTCAGAGACAGAATTGCTAGACAGGAAATAATTCCCCACACTATCTCTTTGCCACAGACGGAAACCGAAATGCTCAAAGTCAAAGAAAGAGCCTCCCGATCTCCACAACAATACAGTTTTCAAGAAGAATGTATTAACTGTTTAAAATGTAAAGCTGGACTTTTTTGTTTTAAACAATAACTCAAATAAAACAAGGTTACAAAAATCAAATCAATAATTGTTCATTTTTTAATTTACATTTCAATTGCTTCGTTGCATTTATGGAAGAGTTAGTTAACAAAATTTTCCCTGGAAAATAATTAATATGTTATTAGGGTAAACAATAATGTGCATTTTTAAAAACATTTTTGGGGGACAATTAGGCTTCTGGTAGGCTCTTCAAAGTGTTTGGCTTCTGCTTTTGATTTTACGCGATCTCTTTAACTTCTTACCCTATTACACTGTAATCATTTCCGCATGTTCGTATGTCTTTTGTGTCACGACACAGTAAAATCAGACGCTCGTCAATTTTTGGGCTTTTGGGGTTTTAGGTATAATCTCAAAGTTTGTTTCCTTGTCTTGATTTCAATGAAAAAACCCCCCCAACCTATCTATCATGAATAGAAGTCAAGACATTTGCGATTGAAGGTTGACTGGTGTCAGAGGTAAAATTATCAAGAAAATGGCCGCCAAAGTTTGATGGTTCCCAAAGCTAGAATGTCCTTGGAAAACTGCAAATTTGCATCCATTGTGCCTTTGATCAACGTGTTTCAATAAACATTCTCACAAACATATATTTTTAATAGAAGTAACAAGTGCTGAGAAAAAAAGTCGAAAAAAAAAATGATCAGCCTTTTTCAACTACATTGCATTTCGTTATTTTGATGAGCGCCTGGTTTCACCACAATGCCACACATTAATTGCACGTTGTGCACAATATTAAGAAAACGTGTGCGCAGGTAGAGAACAAGAACACACATGCACAGCAGAACGCATGGGTGCACACACTGAGGCATGATTACTCCTTGGATAAAAAACACAGTAGCAAAACACATACAGATTTCACTACAATCACGCGGGTTTGCATACGAATTTGTACACATGCACGCACATACACTTACACACATGGTCACACATTATGATACACTGATAAGCTCGCTTGGGCATATAGAGCTATATATCTATCAGTATGTATAATGCAGATTTGTTAAAATGCTAAAATAGAGAGAAAAAAACAGAAGCAAATAATAATGTGTATGTACGTGAGTGTCTGCGAATGTGTATGTGTGTGTGTGTGTGTGTGTGTGTGTGTGTGTGTGT
>NW_004797605.1:520320-523344 GCF_000002075.1 Aplysia californica
CCCATCTCCCCCCTCCTCTCTTTGTCTCTCTGTCTCTGTCTGTCTCTCTCTGTCTCTCTCTCTGTCTCTCTGTCTCTCTCTCTCTCTCTCTCTCTCTCTCACACACACACATCACAGACAGACACACACACACACACACACACACACACACACACACACATCTTCCTTCTTTCTCCAAATTCTTGCTCCGCTCACTCGTCTCATGCACTCTACGCGTATCAATAAAAATAATAATATAATAACAATATATTATCAATACGAGCTCACCCGACAAAGAAACACTATATTATAGCTCGCACACTTTCTCTAATAATAATACACGAAACATACAATATGATTACTCACCTCAGCGCTGATATCATCATCTACAACCATTACAATTTGTAATAACGGGTAAGAGATTGCAATTTACGTGAGCGGAGGGAACATTTCCCTGCTCTCTGCATTATCAATGGATACATATTACAAGAGTGAATGATTGTGTGCTTCTAAGAGCAGAGGGCACTTAAAAACGGCAGACAGAAAATTTCATCTGGAAGAAAACGTGTTGTTGTTTGTTTTTGTTTTTGTTTTTGTATTTGTTTTAAAAAAAATAAAAATCTGTGGTCTGTTGTTTTCCACGGGTTGTGAGGTCTACAACAGCCTTTTTGTTTGTTTTAGTCAGAGTTTTACGGCACTTGTAACACAGTTTGGTTATATAAGTGCAGAAGATTAGAGGTGTTATAACAAGGACAAAAATACAAAGAAAAGAAGGAGGAGGGATAAGGGCGATAGAAGTTTGCCATGATAGAGGGAGAAAACCTCACCAGAGCACCCGGCAAACCACCCACACACAGCATAGAGAGGGTATCATGGGTATAAAAGCGTGCTGGTTTCGACGAGTGTGCCTACGTGTATGTATTTGATTGAGAGCATGTGTGTGCATGAACATTCAGTTAGCATGTTTGGCTTTTGCCTTGGACAGATGGTTACATGCCAAATGCACGGTTAATTGAATTTGTGTAAATACTGGACCAGAGCCCAGATATGCATTAATCTATTTGTTTTAGTAAGTATTTCACAGCACTTGCAACAAAATTAGGTCAAATAAGTGCCGAAGATTAGAGGTGTTACATGAGAGTAACAAACACAACAGAAAGAGAGATAAGGACGCTAGATGTTTGATAGGAAAGAAGGCGCAAACCACACTAGAGCACCTGCCAACCACCCACAATCTCTCTGTGTGGGTTTATAAATCCTGACTTTACACTGCAGAGCCTTCATTACGCAAAATGTGAGGCCTACTCGAAAAGTATAAAAGTAAAAATAAGATTTCGTGTGGGAAGTAAGGGAGAGTGGAACAGGACGAAATGTTTTCAGACTTGCTTCAAAAATCCACATATGCGAGGTACGAAAGGTGAGCGAATTTCACGTCTTGCGGGTAACGAGGGTTGACAGGTTATCCCTGATAAATAATTCAGCTTGAGATTAGAGCCCAAAGGGTTGAGCTATAAACGTATCACGTTGACGAATACACATACAAAGTGAACACGATGCTCTCCGCACACGCTAGTCTAGACAGTAAAGTACAACCATTCTATCCAAACTCTCAATGACAGTTGCGAATCGACGATGGTACTCTTGTCAATAATCCCACCCACTGGCCACCATCCCACTCCCCCCCCTCCCCCCATTCTCCTTTGTCTTTTTATTTTCTTCCCGGAAACAACTTTTAATACACACGATGTTCTCCATCTTTCCTCCATCCCTCCCTCCCCCTGTATGTCTGTCTGTCCACAACTCTCTCGTCGATTCTGTTCAGAATTCTTCAGGGACTAGCACTCGACTTCGGTCAGTCCACTGTAAACTCCTTGGGTCGGTCCCATAACTTAAAAATTTCTGCCCACCCACCCACCCACCTACTCACCCCTTTACAACGTCAACCGACTTCCCCTTCTTCATACAAACAAACTATTCCTTTACCAGTGCCCTATCGATGTAATGTATTCCATAGAATCACTATCAATAGCTGACACTTGTCTTTGCCTAGGAAATCGCAGTTTCAGATTCATTACTGTGCAGAAACACTTGGCTAAACAGTAGGGAAAAAAACCATAATCAACAAACAGAACACTTCTGTTCCGCAAATTCAAGGTACATTTTTTGTTAGTTTATTTTTTCGTTTGTTTATTTGTTTGCGCCAAGAGAAGCACATGACACGAACACGGTTATTGAGCATAGGGGACAAAGTAAGACAGGCAAACAGAAACAACAAGTCGGGCCCACCAGTGGCTTCTCCAACTACCCGCTCAGAATGGTGAAAATGGTGAAATGGCATAGGCTTAACGCCCCTATCAACACTGTTAGGTTATTTAAGGGGCGGGACCTCCTTGTCCTAGTTTAACGTCCGTCTCCGATGTGACCGAGCCAAGTGGGAGTTCGTGTAAAGTGCCTTTCCCAAGGACACAACGTCGGACCGAGCTGAGGCTCGAACCCCCGAACTCGCAATCTCACGATTACGAGTCCGGTAGCCTAACTACTCTGCTCAAGTTTAAAGTTAAAGGGTATAAATCTACAAGTACACAAAACATGCCTATGATGGGGGCAGTCTAAGAAGCATACTAGGACCAACATAATTTGTACATAAACGTAGGGCTAGTCATACTATACAACCGGGTCTTTTGCTTTAAAAAATGAGTGATCGTTTCATTTTCAGGCCGCTCTTCTTCTTTTTTCATTATTTTCTTTTTGTGGAAGTTAAGAAAAACGTCCCAAGCACAATGAAGACCTTGTTGTCCCCGATCGGTGCATACACACTGAAACTGAAAGCAAATAAATGAGATAAACTATTTGGACCCCACTCAGATTCGAACCGTCAACTTTGAGGTACAATATAATCAAATTTGAACTTTTCTACACCACAGCTGCCAGCTCTCCCCCCCCTCTCTCTCTCTCTCTCTCTCTCTCTCTCTCTCTCTCTCTCTCTCTCTCTCTCTCTCTCTCTCTCTCTCTTCCACAGCCCATAGTCCTTCTTGAGACGCCAGT
>NW_004797605.1:525723-527863 GCF_000002075.1 Aplysia californica
GGGGGGGGGGCTAAATCAAATAAGGGCAAGTTCACCTCTGAGGCCCTAAATTTTCCGGCTGGGCTAGACGCTTGGAAAAAATGTATCCCTTTGTCTTCTCTTTGAACGAAATTAATTGTTCAGTTTGATCAGGGTTTGCGTGACGTTGGCGCGTTAGGGGGTGTTAGATTAATGTCCGACTGACAATTTATTTCCCACCGCGGTACTCTTATGCCTGGACACAGACTGAGGATATAAGTATAAGCTTCACCAGCATCCACAGTTGCTACGTCCGAAATTAAAGACCACCAGATAACAGCTGGACACGCTTCGAACTAATTCTTAAGATGATCCCAAATTAAGGCGTTGGTGGTCTAGAAATTTATAATTTCAGAAGACCGATAAGTAATGACTCTCTCAGTTTCCGCTCACCCCATACCCTTGACTCCTCCAGTTACGTTCTCTTCTATTCTCTCCTCTTCTTTTTTCAGTTTCTATGAACGTCACAACGAAGTAATTATTTTGCCTTGATAAAATATGTCTAACTTAAACTTATGAAAACACACTCCAACTATAATCAGCACCTCTTGACTCACAGAAAATTCGAGAAACAAAAATGGTTACCCCCCCCCCCCTCCGTAATATGTCTCAACTCCCGTGAAAACCTTGCTCTGACAGTGGAGAGCACACATATCTGCCCACAGACAGAATGTCAAGCCAATTTCTGTCAATTCGATATGGCACCGAACAAAACAAGACAGTCACAAATAATTTAATACACTGAGTGCTTAGCGAGGTTGCAGAAGTAAACTAAAAAGGCCCAATAGAAAACTAGATACATTAATGAAAATCATTTTGCACTTGCCCTCTTTTATTCAGAAAGAAAATATTCTTTTCACATGAATGCATTCGACATGATCTACTTATTCTCTTACAGACGGAATGATGGAAATGTTCCAGCCAACGGCGAGACCTTTGGGAGAGTAATTAGTTGTAGAACTTCAAAAGACCGTGTGTGTATAATTGGAATTATAGTACTTAAAAAAAAAAAAAAAAGACCGTTTTTATCTATCAGTAATGAAATATTAGTTTAAATGATATTATATCCCTAACACTAATGGTGTAAAATACAATTTAGATCTAACACAGAGCAAATTGGAATCGTGAGTGTTTGGCGGGTGCTCTGGTGTGGTTTGCTCCTGGACACTTCGTTCCTATTAAACAGCTATCGTACTTACCTTTTCTGAGCTTTGTGTTTGTTACTCTCTTGTAACGCTTCTAATCTTCTGCAATCATTTGCCCTAAATGTGTTGCAAGTGCCGTAAAACCCTTACTAAAACTAAAGTAACTAAAAAGAAAACTAGAATCAAATTGAACTCACAACTATCAGCTTAGGCCGACAGAAAGACACGCCCTGTTTTGAGTTAATGTCAACTTCTCTTGCTCAAAACCACACGTCATTGACCTCCAATTCTAACAGTTGTCTCACCAGTACTGCTTGGCCTAATTTTTTAGATTGTTTGTAGTTACTACTGTACTTGAATGGCCATCAAAACCATCACGGAGACACTTGAAAAAGATGAAACATGAAAATTGTTCCTTGTTTCTGAGAGATGGAGAGGGCACGAGTGCTTGCTTGCTTGGGTGTGTGAGAGTGTATGTCCGTGTACCTTGAGTCTTGAGTGCATTCTACGACTGTTGTCTTTGTTTGCGTATATCTTTATACATTTGTGTACGTGGGGGAAGGGGTGTACGTGTGTACACTTGCGTTTGTAAGCTATACAATAAACGTTCACGAGAGCCTGCAAGGGATACAAAAGTAATTTTTTTCAGAGTAATAGAACCACTCCCCGCAGCTAATGTCAACAAAGTTATTCTGACACCTGCATAGGCCTTCCTGTGCGAGTGAGTATGCTGGAACAAAACGGAATTAACATGGCTGTGAGTTCCTGAGACGGGGAGCAAAACTCCCATGACTAAGAATAATCTCTGAAATCCTAGTTCTCATTGTAATGTTAGTATACACACAGTATTACGTCCAGTGATTAAAAAAGAGTAAAATACAATGTGTGTGTGTAAATATTCGAAGGAAAGAGGTGACTGTGTATCTGTATTAATACGTATAAGTGTGTGTGTGTGTGTGTGTGTGTGTGTGTGTGTA
>NW_004797605.1:530554-532038 GCF_000002075.1 Aplysia californica
GGGGTGAATAAGGTTGGCCTACTTATATCAAACGACTTTCAGCGGGAGTAAGCAAAATAGAGAGACAGACAGTTAGAAAATCAAACAGAAAGACAGACAAACAAACAGACAAAGTGTATCCAGACATGGGGAAGGAAGCAGGCATAATGAAAGACAAATCATTGACATTGACAGACGAACTAAGAACAGTGATGCAAAGACATATTTAGAGAGTGAAAAGGACACATATCGACGATACGATATTATTTGTACATCAAAGGCACAAGGAACTAACTGGCATTAGTGTCATCATCATAATCATCATCATCATTGTATTCAGCAGATACTAAAACGGTTAAGACTTGGTAATATTTCCAAACGTTTCGCCCTTAACGGGCTTCATCAGGAACACGCAAGATATAAATGACTACACTAAGAAACCACCATCATCATTATCATTATCATTATCATTATCATCATTATTAAGTGACTTGGCTGGATCAGGCATTGGCCGCTATGGGTTTCCATTCTCCCTTCCTTTCGAAGCCCTCACGAATGAGTAGATCTAGTTGTTCATTGAGTTGTGAGTTACCTAGGTGTTTAGACTATTTTTATGAGTCCATTACGTTGGTCTCCTCCGTTTTTCTTCCTTCGATTTTTCCTATCTTACTTAATAGTTGTATTGTTCTAAGCCTCTTTTTCTGTATATTCCCCATGAATTTCATATGCCGCTCCCTTATTGTCTTAATGGATTATCTTTTGATGTTTACCACTACTCCTATTAACAAAACGCGCTGTTCTGAACACCATAATGGAGTCGCAACACGGGAGAGCTTTGTCACTGAGGAAAGAGGTTCGTGGTAGAAAAAAAAGGTTGGGGGTGGGCAGTGTGGTGTAAATTATCACCAAATGTTACTTTGGCAATTAGCGTAAAACCATCAACGGTAAGTAATTCCCGTAAAATATAGGGAATTTTGTATTCACAAACCAGGTACACAACTGTGCCGAGAAACTGACCTCAATAAAGATTCCATACAAACAAGTCTGGACTGCTAGGTAGCTTTCTGCATGCTAATCAACGAGGATTTATAATTTTGGCTTACTTTCACGTCTTCTCTTTGCTTTAAACTTTAAACGAGTGATACTCTTTTCTGAAATAACACACCACACAACATTTTCGGGTCGCATACTTTTACGTATCCTTTCTGCTATAGACGGAGATAGCCTACTACTTTCGGGGGTAAGAGGCAATACAACCTTTTCGGATATTCCAAGCAATCAAGAGTCTGATAAGCTGGCAAACAGTATGCTCCTTGAATCGTGTACTCAAGGCATGACAAAGTTGACACTAGCTGTCACGAGCCGATGCTCCCCCTCCCCCCTTCCCCTTCTCCTTTTAAGACCTTCACCAATGGACACACACATACATACACACACGCACACACACATAGGCGCGCGCGCCCGTACACACGCACACACACACACGCACACACACACACACACAG
>NW_004797605.1:532273-533664 GCF_000002075.1 Aplysia californica
ACACACACACACACACACACACGAAAACAAACACAAACACATAGACACACACACATATGCACGCAAACACACACCAATACAAACACATAGACACACACACATAGACACACACATAGACACACACACACACACCCTCTAAATAAAACCCCGCACGCACCGTGCTGCCGTTCACAGAGGGCATGCTCACCCCCGTCGTTCACACAAGTGCCTTCATTGTCACCGAGCCGTTTACCTGACAGAACGTTCACCCCTCCAACCATCCTCATTTACCACACGTCCATCATTCCCTTTACTCACAAGCTCACAATGCTGATCTCTTCCCCTGCGTCCCATGTACACTGGGCGCATTTAATTTTGTTCTGTTTTAGTTGGAGTTCTTAGTGTTAGTTTAGTTTTAGTAGAGGTTTTACGGCGCTCGCAACTGCATAAGGTCAAATAAGCGCCAGAAGATTTGAGATGTTACAAGAGAGTAACAAACATAGAAAAGAAGAAGGGGAGATAAGGACGATAGATGTTTCATAGGAAAGAAGGAGAAAACCACACCAGAGCACCCGCCAAACACCCACTTAGTAGGAGTTTAATTAACGGCACTTGAAACACAATTAGGTGCCAGAGATAAGAAGCGTTTCAAGAGAGTAACAAACACAGCAAAAGAAGGAGGAGGAGGGATAAAGGCGACAGGTGTTAATAAAGAAAGAAAGGGTGAGAAAACCACACCTGAGCACCACGCATGGCACCCGCCTCCTACGCACTCTGAATGTTCTACCGCTGACCTGAATGGCCGTACGCATCTATTTACGGATGCCCTCGGTGACTTCGGCAGTTACAGCCATAATCATTGGTTACAGCAGTGTCGTTGTCATGTCGATTTTCATCAAGGCCACTGCTGGTGTTTTTGCGCGCGCGCGCACATACGCACATACACACACTCACTCTCTCCCCCTCTCCCTCTCTCTCTCTCTCTCTCTCTCTCTCTCTCTCTCACACACACACACACACACACACACACAGAAACACGCACAAACTCACACACACATATTTATACATAGATTTATTTATATATGTGCATGTAGTATATGTAAACACACACACGCGCACACACTATACATTAGATTATATCATATTATATTATTTTACGGAGAGTAGGGAATAGGTCACCAACCGCTATGCGTGGCAGGTTAACCAATTCAACCACCGACACAGACATTCAAGTTAAAAAATGATCATGAACTTTTCCGATAGATTCAATGACAACTATATTATAACTCACGAATCCTCTGCAAAGACTTACAGAGGGATTTTTCATTGGCACTGATTTTTATTTTCTGTTTCCTTCTTAGGAAGATTTCATCAATTTGGAACAAGGTGAGTTTTTTAAATGATTTTTTTTT
>NW_004797605.1:536729-540756 GCF_000002075.1 Aplysia californica
ACACAAAACGAACACACACACACACACACACACACACACACACACACACACACACACACACACACACAAACACACGCATCCTCCCCACAAACATTAACAATTTTCACCCCAAATTAAAAAAACAAAAACATTCCTTGTAGGCTTATCTCACCGTTGGCACGATCTTTTTCTAAATTATAACCAATTTCAAAACTGGTAAATGTTTCAGCTCAGAACTCACTTAAAAAAACAAAACAAAAGCCAAGAGAAAAGAAACAGGGGAGGGAATTTATTGGTGGAGAGGTGGTGCTAAGTAGCTTAGCAAAAGGTAAAAGGTGTGTTTTAACCCTTCTATGGTTTTACAAGACAAAGTACTGGGACTATCCTTTCCACATTTGCTCTTTCAACACCGGTCTATTCGTACCCCATCCTTTGATCGGGGGAAGGGAAATTATTGGTGGGAAATTGGCAAAACGTGTGTTTTAACAATACTGCTGTGGTCTTTGAAGACAAAGTACTGAGAATATCCTTTCTACATTGCTCTTGCAACGCCAGTCTATTTGTACCCCATCCTCTGATTGCTCGAAAGGTAGGCGCATCACGAATAAAGTAGGAACGTATCCTGAATTTGTAACCTCACTCTGCCGCGATTTAGGCTTATCTTATATTCTGTAGCCAAAGAACGACCCATACCCTGGAAAAGTACAAAACCAAACTAGTATAATTAAGCCCTTGAAGTTGACGGAGCCTTTACTGAAAACAACAGTAAACAAGCACACATTCAAACCTCCTTGCTGAGTAATGGATTATGGACAATATGATATGGATTTAAAGTGATAAGTAAAGATGGAACAGTTCATGTAACTGTCTATCAAAAGCGCTAGGCCGCCTTTGGAATTTTCAGTCCTTACAAAATTGATGAAAAAAGTAGCGAAATATCAAGAAATGTCACGAACAAATAAATCAAACAATAATAAATGCATAAATAAGTAATAAAATACGCCACCACTGATCCTTCGAACACCATAAACACACCCCCTAATCTGGAATAAATTACTATAACTCAATTGTATTATTTACGCACAAAAATCCGGAGAACGTAGTAATATTCCACACAGTCGTAAAACACATAATCAGTCACATCCTCGCGGTGCTCCGGTCAGCTGTGGTGACCCACATCGGGAGAGCTGAGAATACCCCTGGCGGCCCCTAAGGTTCTCATCTCACGCCGATACCGACACTGAACAGAAAAATAAGTTCTGGCCACGAACTGGCCACGGACGGCGTATGTTCTGCCTGAGCCAGCCCAAGAGAAGTCGCTCCATCTTCGCCACTCGCCCAACCGTAACCCCGACCCAGCCTCATTCGCTCACCCACCACTACTACTCTCACGAGCTCTCTCACTCATACACACGCACACACACTCACCACAGGCTGCGGAGAAGCTACGGCGAGGCTAGCCTAGGCATATTTTCTTCCCTTCATTTGTAAAGCACTCCCTCCTTCGGAAGTTGATACAAGCTACGTACATAATAATAATCACACGAGGTGGTGCTCTGACAGGGTTTTTTGTAGAACCATTCAGCCATTCAGCAACACTTCTACTTCCGGAACAGTTTTGTCTCCCTTTTTAGGCTCAAGGGTTTTTATTTATGCCGTTTCCATTGCTTTGGAGCATAAGTCTTATAAGTAACGTTGACAAACACATTAAAATCTATCACATTTCTGACAAGTCTTTCTTGAAAGAAAATACCATGGCGATTTTTGACAAAATTCAATAGATGGAACTGGTAAACCAACCACACCCCTCCCTCACCCTACTTGTTTTTGTAACGTGCGTTGTTCTTAATTATTTTCTTTTAGTGAAATATTTTCTTTTCACTTTCATTTGAATCTTTGGGGTGGGGAGTTTGATGGGAGGCATTTCTTGTTTTGTTGTATGTTGTTCAGTACGTTTGCGGGAGAGAGTTAGGTATGGACAATAAGATGCGTTCTCGAAAAGACAAATGAAGTCTTAAATTCCCAGTAATCTCGAGCATTTTCAAATAATACTCGAAACCAATATTTTCAAGCTAAACAAACAAATAAACCAACCAAAAGCCCCCCCCCCCCCAATAAATAAACTACAGTACAAGTTGCAAAGACCGCTGACTAAAAAATCATCATCATCATCATCATCATCATCATCATCATCATCATCATCATCATCATCATCATCATCATTATACTAATACTAATACTAATACTAATAATACTAATAATAATAATAATAGATAGATAGATAGCATTTGTATAACTCAAATTCACCGCCAATAGCAAGCTCAATGCAGTGCCTTTGAAACATTTTGTTCGCGTGTATAACTCGACCAACTCCAAAACATGATGTTTTTTTCTTGCATATGATAACTTTTGACAGCCTGTACCGATTTTTATCAGACTGTTACCAGTAATTTGTTTCTAGCATGACGATAAACGTAGATGAAAATAAAGGGGGGAAAATACAGTCACGTTGTCAAGAGAAGTTGGGGCATTGGAAATGTAGTCAGCTCAAATCGTTTTTTATTTTTCTCTTTTATTTTTATATTCAGTAATCGGTGACGAAGGTCTGAAGTTGTCACCAGTAAGTACTTCCGAGGCTTCTGTGACTTGCCTTACCTGGCTTCCCCAGACTACGGAAACTACGTCACGCTGTTTATCAGCCCGAAGAAACAGAAAGTCCAACACGACACTTGAAATGCAAGATCTGACCCCCTCATCCTTTACGGGTTTCTTACGGGTTAAAAACTATAAAAATGAACACCTTAGTACGTGAAAAGGTTAGACACATCACAGAAGAAAAAAAAAATCCAACTTACGGAAGACTTCATATTTGATCAACCCGTTCTGGGTTGTCCGACAATTCGCTTTCCCATACTGACCAACCAGGCCCATCTCTTTGTAGTTTAAAAAAGCAAACAGCAATAACAAAATGAAAAGAAAAAAATACCAAAAAAAAAAAATAGTTTAAGTTAAGTGGTGCCAGCAACGGACAAATCACTATCACATAAACCAATATCTTTAAAAACTAAAAAAGAAAAACTCGCTTTTTTTATAGGTGTTTCTCTGAACACGGTACACGGTCTACTGTTTTGCCGTATGTGATGTCTTGCTGTACGCGTGTTTTTGAAATGATAATAATAATGATGGTGATAATAATAATTATGAAAATAACAGTAACAGTATAAGTCATGCTGTTGTTTTTGATGATGATGATGATGATGGTATTATTATTATTATTATTATTATTATTATTATTGTTATTATTATTACCATAGAACGCATATAATACAACATTGACACTGATAAAAGCGTGAGAATAATAATAAATATCAATAGCTATAACATAATAATTATAGTGTTATAATAGGTGATCCATATAATGGTCACACATGAAATGATAATAATGATACAAATGATATTGATGATAATAATATTGATGATGATGATGATGATGATGATGATGATGATGATGATGATGATGATGATGATGCTATAATTACAATGTTATTCATTACGTCAGCGCACTCCGTTTTTTAATTAAGCACTTCCCCCCTATTCCTCCTCCATCCCAACCTCTGTTTTTCCCAGACCCGCCTACAACAACAACAACCGTGTTCCCAATCTCCATCAACCCACAGTTTCCTGAAGTTCGTCGCTTAGCTTCATTACCGTCTATATTCCCCTTAATCGAAAACATTCATTGTAGGAAAAACATTGTACTGATTGATAATGGTTTACTCCGAAGCTATACACCCACCCCCTCCAACCCCCGCCCCCAACACTCCAAACCTCCACACACCCTGTGTTCCAAAATATTAATCTATTATCTCCCACTGCTTTTGCGTTTCTTCTCACTGACTCGTGCCATGCCTCATTCACTGGCTCTTTTCTCATCCTTCATTCTGTCTCTCTTTATTCCACGATTCAATGCCCAAATCATTAACGCAAAATAAAGGTGGAACGAGAATGAAAGGACGGAGTCGGAAGTGGGAGGAGGTTGGGGAGGGGG
>NW_004797605.1:543524-544705 GCF_000002075.1 Aplysia californica
CTCTCTCTCTCTCTCTCTCTCTCTCTCTCTCTCTCTCTCTCTCTCTCTCTCGCTCTTTCTTTCTTTCTCTCTCTCCCCCGCCTACCTTTTCCATTCACTGTGGCAAACATAATTAAGTTTATGGTCCTTAACACAACTGTCCCTTCGATCGTGTTAAGCGGGAAAACTCCCAGATCGTGCCGCAAAACCGTAGCTTCTCAAACGACTATTACTATGTGTGAGTGATCGGTGAGTGCTCTGCAGCTGTGGTTTGCTCCTTTTTTCCTATCTTACGTCTATCGTCCCTTCCTTTTTGTGTTTGCCACTCTCTTGTAACGCCCCTAATCTTCGGCACTTATATGACCTTATTGCGTTGCAAAAGCCGTAAAACTTTCACTAAAACAAAACAAAACTACTATGTACAGAGCAGACAAACGAAACACGTAATGTTCTGGATGACTCTATTGTTTTCACTAACAGTGTAGACATAATATCATAAGAAACCAAGATATTTGTCGAAATGAGTTGAAGATTTCTGGGTTCTGATTATATAAAAAATGATCAAAATATATATCTAGATCTTCAAAAGATACGATACACGTCTTTTGTTCAAAGGGATGAGAACACGACGTTACCGTAACAACATGTTTTGTCGGTCGGGGAACTTCCAAGTAACATATTAAGGTGAGAAGATTTGATTCAACTTAAAAGTTCAAAAATTCTTCAAAAGGCAAAAGGGACACTTGGTGCTATCAATCTCGGTTGCTGAGCAGAAATGTAGTTAAGGTGAGTCCACATTTCACCAGGAATTGAAACCAGTATTTAGTATATTTGGATAACATGTGCCCAGAACGGTAGAAGAAGGAACTTATTAAACTTGGGGAACAGAAATGATATAGGATAGGTCAGCCCGACAATGTCTACATTTTGCCAGGAATTATATCCACTAATTATTTCGAAGTAAGTTGGGGTTTTTTTCTGCGTAGTAATATTATGTTAGGGTAACATTAACCAGGGCGGTAGCAGATGGAACTGGCGATGCTAGAGACAGAGTGTTCATTAACCACTGACGTCACTCTTTATTTGATCAGACTTGCAACAGCACTCCTCTGAGATTCTAGCTATAACCTGAGCATACCCTGGATGTGTTTTTGTTTGTGTGTGTGTGAGTGTGTGTGTGTGTGTGTGTGTGTGTGTGTGTG
>NW_004797605.1:544992-546230 GCF_000002075.1 Aplysia californica
GGGGAGAAGGCAGTATTTGAACAAAATCAGTCTTTCTTGACCTAAATAAACATATATGATTCCTTTTTTCTTGTATCACTAGATATTCAAGACACCTCTAGAACGAGTCGGGAGATGAAGTAATTTGACGATTGTCCAGAAGTTGGTGCAAACTTCTCCATTGCTGAGGATGCTCCTACACACCACAATCTCGTGTTGTGTGCCTTCTGTAGACTACATAGCTCTTTTTCGAGCCGATCTGTCAACCAAAGCATTAGTCTATCAAAACCACAGACCCCCAAAAATCCAACAGTGTGCAGTGTGCCATTAAAATTACGTGTTTATAGAAGGGCATTTAACTCAGACAAACGTACGATCTTAGTAACCCCACAAAACATCCCCTCATCTCTTCTCCCACTCGTGTAACAGATTTCCATCCCTGACCAAAAAAACCAAAAGGACCAACAACCGAGATTCTATGAGATCTCAGAACAATAGCGGTCTATGTCCAGTTTAACGTTAAGAAGATAGGACCCTGTTGTACTAATGTCAAGAAATGTTTGTGGAATCAATTATCATAGCATCCCCTTCCCCGCCGTGCAGGAAACCACTGGTGTCATCTCATGACTTATTCACGTAGCTACCACAGCCAGCATAGTGCACAGAACAGAGCTAGCTGTCACCACATAGGGTGGACGGACAGAGCGGAGGGAGAGATGAATGCGAAAGAGCAGGAAGGCAGCGGTAAACGAAGATTGGATGAAGCAGTAAAGAAGTAAAGAACGCCATGGATGCAGGATAATATGTGTGCGGGTATGTTTGTTTTGGTAAGGGTTTTACGGCTCTTGCAACACAATTAGGTCTTATAAGTGCTGAAGATCAGAGGTGTTACAAGAGAGTAATAAACACAAAAAAGGAGGAGAGAGGAGAGATAAGGACAATGACGTTTGATAGGAAAGAAGGAGCAAGCCACACTAGAGCACACGCTGACCACCCATGTGTGTGTGTGGGGATGAGAAGGGGCAACTGTGTTGTGTGTATAATATACGGCATATAAAGGGGTTGAAAACCCCCCCAGGATAGGTCCATTTTTAAAAACGAAAATCAGGGTACTAGCTATTTTACATACAACAATGCTTGTGAAACATCAGGGTACTAGCTATTTTACGTACAACAATGCTTGTGAAACATCAGGGTACTAGCTATTTTACGTACAACAATGCTTGTGAAACATCAGGGTACTAGCTATTTTACGTACA
>NW_004797605.1:551741-559213 GCF_000002075.1 Aplysia californica
TCGCATTAGAAGCATTCTAGAATGTGAAGAATACAACCCCTGGGGTACAAAATGACCCCAGGCGAACGGATAGGGTTAAGAAGCAGCCCGCTCTTTAGGCCGGACTGCCAATTCCCGGTCCTCCATAGACAAACATTCTCCGGCTTTGCAGTGATTACGTCTAGTTCAGTTCCCGGCTCATCGTCCCCATCCCCTGGCAAGCTGTGTTACGTCACAGATATATTGATTATGATCTTCCTCCTCCCTTCAGCTTTTCCTCCTACACAGACACAAGCCTGGGTGACTCGAGGCTACTACTACATGTATTTCCAAATGTCAGCTAATCGAAATAGGTCATCTCATATTATCCAAGATGTGTTATTAGTCTCAAAGTGTGTTTTTTTTTGGTTTCATTTCCCGTTATCTGTTTTCATACTCATCTCAAGCACGCGTCAACTTGTTTACTGTTACTTACCTATGTTCTTTCCCTTTGGTTTCCCAAAACTTCTGCTTTATCTGCCTTTTGGGGTATTTAGAAAATACTTGATGTTTCCTTTCAACCCCCCCCCCCTCTCTCTCTCTCTCTCTCTCTCTCTCTCTCTCTATTTCTCTCTCTCTCTCTCTTTCTCTCTCTCACACACACTCTCTCTCTATATCTCTTCTCCTCTGTCTCCTCTATCTCTATGTCCATCTCTGCGTGTGTGTGTGTGTATGTGTGTGTGTGTGTGTGTGTGTGTGTGTGTATGTGTGTGTGTGTGTGTGTGTGTGTGTGTGTGTGTGTGTGTGTGTGTGTGTGTGTGTGTGTGTTTTGTGTTGTTTTGGGGGGTTCTTGTTTGTTGGTTGTTGTTGTTGTTTTTTTGTAAGTGTTTTATGGCGCTTGCAACTGCAACAGGTCATATGAGCGCGCGGGACACATTAAACATTTTCAGTTGGCTGGGAATTTTGAATTTTAACCGGGTTGCGGCCGACGCCTACTCTTATCGATTTAAGACCACCAAGGGATCTTTAACGTGCGCAACTTGCACAAGGGACCTCCGAGATTTTCGCCCTTGTCCAAGATGGCAAGGTGTAGATCTTTCCTACTAGAAATCAGGGGTGTGACTGAAAGACAGCAGTAAGAAGGAGCCTATGAGAAACAGTGGTAAGGCTGCAGAAAGAGTCAGGAGTCCAGAGGAGAGAGCAAAGGAGGTGAGGGGTGGGGGCATAAGTGGAGACGAAAGCAGACGACAGAACATTGCTAGAGAGCAGGAAAGAAGGTGAAAGGAGACAATTTTAGAGAAGAAATTTTTCCGTCGCTACCCGGAATCGAACCCGGGACCTTTGAATGAGTGGCAAACACATTAACCTCTAAGCCACGAGAGCCCCCTGTGTATGTGTGTACGTATATAAATATATAATATATAGCCTCTGTCTCTCTCTCTCTCTATCTCTCTCTCTATCTATCTATCTATCTATCTATCTATCTATCTATCTATCTATCTATCTATCTATCTATCTATCTATCTATCTATCTATCTATCTATCTATCAATCTATATATCTATCTATTCATCTATCTATCTATCTATCTATCTATCTATCTATCTATCTATCTATCTATCTATCTATCTATCTATCTATCTATCTATCTATCTATCTATCTATCTATCTATCTATTTCTATGAGTGAGACTGAGAGAGAGGGAGAAGAGAGAAAGAGACAGAGAGAGAGGGGGGGGGGGGACAGAAGAGAGAAAGACAGAGAAAGAGATGTGTGTACTCTCCACTCTGCTCTCTGTCATTTACAGGTATCAGATTTAGAAAGATGCAGACCCTTTCCAAAAGCACCTAACGATGCACCCAATGATCTCCTGTGTGCGGATGATTAAACGATAATGCACAACGCCAACGTGACGAAACTGCAAAAGCACACAAACCAGTCTAATGCGAGCTGCAAACATACGGCATGAAAATCAGAGTCAATATCCCTGAAGTCATGGCAGTCAGTTGCAGGCCTGAGACGCATAACATATATACATCAACGGGTCCTGGCTGGAACAAACATGAGAGTTCAAATGTCTTGACATCTATCTGAGGACGGCAAGCTGGGCAGAGAAATTGAGAAAAGACGTTATAATACTAACACAATCAGCCATCTACTCGCCCCTCTCCCGAGACATCCCGTTATAATGATGACCACATAGGCAAAATCATCAACGCCATATTTTAGCAACTCTCACACACCAGCGCCAGACGTGGTCCCTGACAAAAGCCTTCAAGAGGAACCTGGTCACCCGAGAAATGAAATGCCTGGAGGGACACGATCAGGATCAAGATCATCGGAGAGATGGTAGGGACAACACCACTCATACAACACACTGAACATCAAGTGATAACGTTGTTTGGCCATTTCACCAGGATGCCCCCCGAACAACTGGTGATCAAACTTACAAAATTTAGACTTGTCAGTCTGTTAGTGTTTGAGCGCTTAATCGGCTGCTCGCACTGTATGCTTCCCGGGAAGCTGAGAATGTTTCGGAGTGTTCTATGGTCTGCTGGGGTAATAATATAGTGTAAAGCGCATAGAGCTTGCTGCTGAGCGGGGATATGCGCTATACAAATGCTATCTATTATTATTATTATTATTATTATTATTATTAGATGCCTGAACGGAAGAGCAAAAGGAAGTCCAAGACGAACTCTGGGGCGAATCTGTGGCAGGCACATTCAGAACACAAAACATGTCTCTCTTTCAGGCTACTCGCCTGGCTGCAGAAAGACATCTGTATTTTTCTGTGACGTCGACCGGTGTCAGCCGAAGGGAAAAGTAAAACACAAAATAATAATAATAATAATAATAATAATAATAATAATAATAATAATAATAATAGTAATAATAATAATAATAATAATAATAACAATAATAATGATAATAATAATAATAATAATAATAATAATAATAATAATAATAATAATAATAATAATAATAATAATAATAATAATTTCATTTATATAGCGCATATCCATGCTCAAGCATGTTCTATGCACTTTTCAACTATTAGTAAGTAAAGGAGTTGAGGCTTTTAGATAATGAACTGGCATGAGCTGCCATCGACATCTCGTTGAAAAATGTAGCTTCAAAATTGTTCACTTGATACTTACTGGGGGTTGAGGCTAGGATTGAATGGGATGCCGTGGGTTATTAATGACCATGATTTCAGTGTAATCGTTATAAATTTAAGTTTGTTGCTTTTCATCAACTAATTTGTAAAAATCCAGATACATATTTCTTAATCATTAGTATTTATTTTTAAGATCACCATGCTTTTAAGGCTAATATACCTGTGTGTAGTAGTAGTAGTTATAAAATTAATGATATTTCATGTCATGGTTACGAAGAATATCAACAAGGGGTTGTGTACAGACTGTGAAAATGATGGGTCCAAGAAGGCACATTACCACTTCCCTATACTCACGAACACTCACACACACACACACAAACACACGCACACACACACACACACACACACACACACACACACACACACACACAAACACACACCCAAACAAACAAACACACATACACACACAAGCACACAAACAAACACACACGCAACGTGCACTCGGGGCTACTTCTGCTTCCAAATGTCGGGTAATCGAATGGATATTCTCATATTGTTCTAGAGAACGATTTTTTTCCAGGGGTATATTATTACTATTTCCGTTTCCTTTCCGTTCTCTCTTTTTGTAGTTTCCCCTCCTCGGGAGAACTTTTTCTGTGTTACTCACTGCTGTTTCCATCTTGGAGTAACTATACAGGGAGAGGCCCTAACGTTGCGTCCCCCGCTCAACAGTTCCAACCAAGTTGAAGCCGAAAGGGCGGAGCTTATCGGGCCTGCCGCCATCTTTGTAAGTTCAAAACAATGCAGCGTACGCAGCGTAATCTCCTTTAAAAACAAGCTGCTCGGACTCCATTGTCTCTTGAAATGTACTTGTCAATGTTAATTACAGCATTATAAGCACTCACGTACAGTTGTAATGTAATAAGGATGTTAAGAAATCTTACTTGCATCAAATTACCAGCTCATTTAGTCGAATATTTACAGTAATACGTGTACTATGTATACACATTGTGATGGTAAGGTATTTTTTTTACATGTTTTAGAGACGAAATTGGGATAATAAGGATTAAAACAAAATTATAAATGGGATGATAACATTTGCTGAGTTTTTGGTAGTCGAACTTCATTATTTTTACAAAAAACGAAGACTTCTTGAGAGTAACAATATAATACGGACAGTAAGAAATCTCACATGCATCAAATTACCAGCTCACTCAGTCGAACATTTGGTAATACATGTGCTATGTATACACATTGTGACGGTAAGATAATTTTTTATATTTGTTTTAGAGAAGAAATTGGAATAATAAGGATCAAAACAAAACTATAAACGGGATAACAAAATTTGCAGACTTTTCGGTCATAGAACTTCATCAGTGCAAAATGATGTCATCACAGACATTATTTTTTACAAAAACGTAGTCTTCTTGACTTAAACTTACAACAAAATATATTTCTAACAAAATTGAAAATGATTACACAAAAGATGGTAGTGAGGGTAGGATGGGATGGGCGAAGAATGAGGAAGGAGAGGGCAAGGCAGATAAGAGTGAAGTATGATGGTGAAAATTACCCCCCCCCCCCCACACACACACAAAAACAACAACAAAAAACAAAAAAGCAAGAATAAAACAGCCCCCCCCCCCCCCAAATAAAGCGAGGAGGGAGGGACACCTTTAAAACACCCAGACACTTTATCTAAATTTTACAAAATACTGTTAAGGGTATTGAAAAATTAATAGAAAATTTGAAATGATAGGCTTCTAATAAGAAGATTTTCAAAACAGATTGCACTAATTTGTGACATTTCTCTCTTGACAATGTCACACCCCCTGCACAGACAGACGACACATGACATCGAAAATGTTATTCACACACCAAACACACTTCAATGACATTCTTTGAAGGCATTGTCGAACCTCCGACGAGACTTCAAAAATAACAAGGAAGGTACATTTGACACACTGGAGTCAACTAAGGTTTCACATTTTCAAATGCTTTGTCAACCTCAACAACACAAAACCAGCAATGTAAGCAACATGCAGAGCAAATTGACAAATATGCCAGACTAGTTCTAGGCACATACGTGCAGTTATCATCATGGCAAACTGAATTTTCTGCAATCTTTTTTCAGTCCTGCTTTTACTGTGAGATGCATTTACGGCTAAATCAGAAGGCACTTCGTCATCAAGTTCAGTGCCATTGCTAGAGACTGATATTTTTAAAAACATTTTTCGTAGGCCTTATAAGTGTTTTACGGCACTCGCAACTGCATAAGTCATATGAGTGAGAGGGACACTTTATACATTTTAAGTTGGTAGGAAATTTTGAATTTTGCCTGGGTGGCGACCGAAGCCTTTTCTTATCGATTTTAGACCACCAAGGGACCTTTAATTTGCGCAACTTGCATACGCGACCTCCGAGATTTTTTCGCCCTTGTCCGAGAAGGCTAGGGGTAGATCTTTCCTACCAGAAGATCAGGGGTGTGGCTGAAAGACAGAGGTAAGAAGGAGCCAAGGAGTAGCAGTAGAAAGGCTGCAGAAAGAGTCCGGAGCCCTGAGGAGGTTGGGGCAGAAAGTGGAGACGAAAACAGACGAAAGAGAAAGTAGAATTTTAGAGAACAAAATCTTTCCGTCACTACTTGGATTCGAACCCGGGACCTTTGAATGAGAGGCCCACCGGACCCGAACGCTACGCAAACTGCCATTCGGTCGACACTAAGTTTACAACTGAGAGAACTGAGCTGATCTCACAAACATGGCCGACCGTCGTCTGCAGCGGCTTCACGTTACGCGACTCGCGGCCTCTCCTATTAATAGTTACTCCAAGGTTTCCGTCCTACAGAGTGTCCAAACTTTGGGTTTTTCCTGCAAACCGTCCCAAAGTTCTTACATATTGCTATTGTTGTGATCATAACAATATGCGCATTTGTAATGGATTGGAACTATATCTTTCTTTAATTTTGAAAGAAAGTAAATGAAAAGCGCAGCCTTCGTGGGAGTTGAAGTTCAGAACTTGTAGGTACAGTAACCGTGCTCTATTATCACAAGCAACAGAAAGGTTTAAACTAATAGTAATAGTGTTGAAAAATGAAGTAGCAAAATAAAAAAAAATTAACTCGATTATCCACCCTTGGAGTAAGAAGCACATCAATTAATCCTGTATAATAGACACATTTCCTTCTGTTACCTAAAAAGTGATGTACGGTGTGTTTTAAAATGATGAAGTACAGTTTATGTCGCTGACCATGATACATGTACTCGAATTATTTAAGATTGTGCAACCGATCGATGCAATCGTGATATAGCAAGTATTGCCGCGGCAAACGTGTTTAAGTCATGACAACGGAAGAGACACCAAACTTTAAAAGTTCTAAAACAATAAATGAGAGCGAAAGGACAAGGGGGAATACGAGGCCAGTAGATGGCAAGCCACTCATTCTATGATCAATGAGAAACGGAGAAAAAGAAATCTCCATTCAAGTGTCAGAAATAAAAGGCTTGTTCGTAAAAATGTTGATCAACACAACCCCACGGTACCCAGATGACTGTAGAGAAGAACTAATAGAGTTACGTAGAGAACACACAGTCAGTGTCTTATCAGTAGATCTCGCTGAAAGCATCTTAATTCTTAGTACATGTATTCTGTGTGCCAGTTCAGCTGGTTTCTCGGCATCGCTCGGTTGTGTTGTTTTAAATATCTACCAAACCCCAGTCAATCCCTGTCTTATATACTCAAACTGGCACGTCTATTGCTTGGATCATTTATTTCTACTCCGTTTCAGTATGTAAAAGGACTAAACAGTTGTGGAGTTTTAGGGAAGTTTATGATATTGAAAACCTGGATGACAAAACTGCGTAAAAGGGAGAAATAGCCTTTCGTGTACTAAGAGTTAAGACAGCCTGGAGGGTATATTAACCCTTCCATACCAGACTGAGGAGCTATGAGAAAAGATAAATCTCTATAAGGTATCGGATATCTTGCTATCACACCATGATCACCCCACGATCATTATCTCACTTGGGAAAACATACAAAGGGCCAATGTTGTTGCTTTAATTTCAGATATTACTTTTTGTTGATGATGTCTCAAAGCTTTTAGCTAAATAAACATCACTGCTTGACTGCATTACAGACTTTAACATTTGCTAATCTCTCACGAGGCGACCGGTCGTCAGTTAATATCCATTAAGTCGCTATAGTAACCCCTAACATTAATTTTTTTAAATCCCTGGACGTGTATGTACATGTGTCCCAGCGCCAGGAACATTCGTTCAGAGCGCGGTCTGATAAGGGTTGTATAAAGATTACATTTCAACTTCCAATATATGTATTGCTCGTGCTTTTGGTCAGGACTAAGCGAGTGTGTGAGTATGCATATGTGTGTGTGTGTGT
>NW_004797605.1:563133-572785 GCF_000002075.1 Aplysia californica
CCCCCCCCTTAAATGACCTAATAGTGTTGATAGGGGCGTTAAACTCATACCATTTCACCTTTTTTTTTGTTGCGAAATTCAAAAACACAAATTTGTACATTTCATGGCAGGCCTATGCGTGTACTCATGCCTGCCTTATAAAATGTCAGATAAAGTAAACAGAATTGAAAACTCTGTTTGAATTCATGAAGTTATGCTTCTTTTTTAAGGTGCTCCAAAAGCGCATTTCAGACGAAGAATAACCAGAATGCGCGAGGTCAAAGAGTTAAAGGTCATCGGTAGTTCATGATGACAAAAATTTTGTCATTAGTATTAGCACATCGTAAGAGTTCTTGGCTTTTTGTATCTTCCTACTTTTCGTTTTATACAACTATATTATCATACTTGATAATATGGGTGGAATTAAGGCTTTTGCGTTCTCAGGTAGGATTGCAAATCAAAATTCAACTCAATGCTCTTCCTTACTTTGCTATTTTAATTTATTAAATTTTTATTTAGCAAATCAAACATAACAACAGCATACTATTTAAATAGATTTTAAAAAAGAATGAATATATGGCATAAGAAGCACGATTTTATTATCGTCCACTTCTTTAGTGCAAACCAGCCCAGGCCAATACTCTACTAGACTACAAGTACCCTGACATCGACTGAGAATGCCACCCCCTCAACCCCTCACTGTGCTCGCGTGTGTAACGATCCTCACTTCCTGCGTGACAGCGTCACAGTTTAACAACCTCTCGGCTTCCCGGCGGGCTGAGTCTCAACTGTACAGTGACCTGTACTCCAGCGACGTGTTGGCGCGGAGACTGAGTCCACACTCTGATGACCAAGTGGTCAACATCACAATTTTCGCCTTCAGAGTTATTGAGGTTGTACACGACGTCTTCTATTTCGTTTTGCTTTGCTAGCAGTTTGCCTTTAACGCAAACAAACCACACAAAAAAAAGAAAAATAAAAGAAAAACATGCCCACATATAATTTGATTTTTTATTTTTTCAAAGATTGTAGTAAACTGCATGGATGATTGTCCATTTAAAGAAAAGTTCACCGTTACGACAACAGACATTTATCAGAGGCTAACAGACAGGCAGAAACAAAAGATATATCGTGAAAAATTAAGACCTTGTGGTCGCCATAAAACTTAATGAAGAAGGAGACGTGTTTTTAGTAAATGTTTGATGCCGAAATTTACCATAAGCTTGTTCACTTTCCAAAATACTTTATCTTGTACGTTTTGGCAAATCAATAAGACACAAAAATAAATATTGCGAAACAAAAGTCTTTTAGCTATCTCTGTTTCATTAGAAGTGGCATAAACATTCCAAGTCTGTTTTAAGAAAGGTCGGACGGTCTCCAGTCTCTGATAGTAAGACACGAGACCCCCAAGCTACTAATTAAACAATGACTATGCGTTTTAATGTCCTCTGGGTTTGTTTTTTTTATTCACGACACATCTGCTGTGTCGGTTTTTAATGTAGATGTTTTTACGCCCCCAACGACACAACCAGGATTATTTAGGAGGCGGGCTTCCGACCCTGCCTGTCATTGCCAACCCGGGCTAAGAGGGATACCAAATCCCAGGAAAGAGACTGGGGTTACTAAATAAAAAATATTTCTTACCACTCGGGAACGTATGAGAACACCTGTATAAAAAAAGAAATTCCACAAACAAACAAAGTGTAAGAATATGCCGTTGGACGGATCAAACTGAGGTCTCCCGATAGTCAACATCGCACGCTACCAGCTGCACTACAAGAACCCCCCCCCCCCCCCAACACCCCCCGCCCCTCCAACCTTCCACTATTGTTGCTCATAGGTACTGGCCATTCTAAAAGCTGTTGTAATCAACAGAAGATAATAAGATGAGTTTTCATCCCGAGTTGGTACACGTAACGTTGCCAGAAAGCTTATTAAATTATCTCAAACTATCTCTTTCTCAATTCTGTGTTTTTCTGCTCCAACCAGGTTTTAGATCTAAATGAAGCAGAGCAGTCTCTGATGACCAATAGCTTCGTGTCGTTCCATTGGACAGACCCCGCCCTGGTCTGGGATCCAGATGACTACCAAGGTATCAATCATGTTCACATCCCGTCAGATAAGGTAAGATATTTCATGACTACCTCTCAGATTTACAATGAAACGTTCTGTGGCGTACAAAATCTGTGATAAATAAAATCAGAGTCCGATTTTTAATCTAATTTTACTTGCGATGTTATTGAACTTAAACAGCTCACACATTTTCCATGTGTGGTTGGCGGGTGCTCTGGTGTGGTTTGCTCCTTCTTTCCTATAAAAAAATGTATCGTCTCTATCTCCTCTCCTTCTTTTTGTGTTTGTTACTCTCTTGTAACACCTCTAATCTTCAGCCCTTATATGACATTATTGTGTTGCAAGTGCCGTAAACTCTTACTAAAACTAAACACATTTTCCTCTCTTTATTCTGATATACATGCTTGCATTTTCTCATCCTCCTCCAGCTCCCCCCCCCCCCCCAATCTCCCTCTGTCTGTCTGTCTGTCTGTCTGTCTGTCTGTCTGTCTGTCTGTCTGTCTGTCTGTCTGTCTGTCTGTCTGTCTGTCTGTCTGTCTCCTCTCTCTCTCTCTCTCTCTCTCTCTCTTTCTCTGCTACAATTCTAGAGGGCTGTTTGGTCCGCTGTTAATGGACGTGTCTTCGATGGGCTTTTCGTTTTATGAACACGTTCATGCAAGTGCGAATGAAAATGATAATGTGTCTTTTTGTAGCTAAAAACCAATTCAAATGTTTAAAGCATTTTGAAAAGCTAATTTCTAATTCTTGGGGTTAATATCACAGCGTTTGTATTGCTTTTGGAATGAAGAATGCACGCACCTGCATGCTTTTTGAGTTATGATAAAAATTCTAGGTAAACGTAAATTTCAAAGCCCATTCTCATGAAAATAAGCTAAAAGTCGCCCTTTAAGCATGACTCACGGTAACCCAGATGTAGGTCAACTGAGATTGTAGACCCAGGGTGTGCACAGTAGTTCAAGTAAACTCAAAATAGAGCACGCAAGTTTACTTTTACTAATACTGTTGTTGTTAATATTATACTGATTCTTTTATGTCCACAAAGACACTAGCATAGATGCATCCGCTATATCTACGCTTAAAAGCTGTTTTGACATTTTGCTTTACTCAGTAAGGATAAGAGGTTGGCGAGACGGGACTCCAAAGCACACTGTCATGAAGTACAATCCTTATGACCACATGAGAATGCATGTTTGCATGGTCAGTGCCTCCTCTAGTCCGTTCTCTTTTCTTCTGTCTTCTTCTGTTTGGTCCAAACGTGGTCGACATTTGTGGCCACCGTTTTTGTTTATTGGGATGATATCGATTTCTTTTCCCTTAAGTGAGTGAGGTCCTCATTCCCAGATTTGGCATCCTACTTTCCTGATCGTCAATGCGGCGGACAAGGACTACCGACTTCTCGGGATGCCAACAGCTTTGGAGCTCCGCCACACAGGAGAAGTCTTTTTTAGGCTGGGGCTTACCACCAAAACTACCTGTGACTTAGACATGAGCTCATACCCTTTCGATACACAGTCCTGCCGCATTGGTATAATGCCGTATTACAACAATCCATTTATCTACGTGAATGACGTCAAACAGATGCATGATGTAAAAATCGTCAACCCTGTCCATTTCAGAGGCGAATGGACACTGGATTTAGACAAGTCCAAAACTGAACTTTCGCATTTTGAAAATCATCATGAAAGGGTGGTGATTGCTACAATTCATATTAAACGATGTCGTCTCTATTACTTATTAGTTTTGATAGCTCCGCTTGTGGTGACGTCATCCATGACGTCCCTTGTGTTCTGGATTCCTCCAAGCTATGGAGAGAAGATGTCGTTTCAGGTGTCCGTCTTTCTGGCCAACGCCGTCTTCCTGAACTTGGTGGCGCAGACCTTGCCTCGCAGCATGACGGAGATCCCGAAGCTGATGCTCTTCATTCTCTTTGTTACCCTTGCGTGTTTCGTAACTATGCTGGCCAGCCTCTTCGTCATTCGGAGGTGAGTTATATCTTTCTTATTATGTCACAGATCTGTAACCCAGAATTCACTACAGAAAGTTTCGTCGAATCCCAGTCTGACAAAGTGTGATACATTTAAGAGGGGTCAGTTCGTCTTTTATAAAGTGGCAAAAGTTACCACTGTGGCGTAGCTTAGATGAAATCCTGCCAAATCAAATGTATTTGATCTTTTATGTCATGGTCGAGTATATCTGGTGAAAATCGTAGCGAAAAGCCAATCGGATATCGCTATATTACCTAACACATAGCAGCCCCTGCTATGTGTTAGGTAATATAGCGATGTGCGATTTTTTTGTTCTTGGCAGGTTATGCATTGAGGCTCTTATGGATCTTGCGGGTCAAATTTGATGAAAAAAGCAGAGCGCCAAAAGTCATTGCCCTGCACGACCTAATCCAATACGATCTTGCAGATCTATGGGCGTCTCTTCAGGCCTTCCCTATCGTTTATTCGATTCGGGCAAAATATACTTTGCCTACATTTGCTCCGTTTACTTTCCTCAAAAAGTAGTACATGTATTTGGCAAACAGTAGTAAAATCTGTAGGTGAAGCCGTTTGAAAGTTAATGGGTTGCCGTATTTCCCTCGTGGAACTAAAAGCCAGCTTTGGGACGAACAGACAGACAAAGGGAGCTGTTATAGGGACTTTGAATTTTTAGTAAGAGATAATACATTAAGCGATAACTTTGCATTTACGATATTTGACAATGTTGTTGACAGACTTTGCAGGAGAGAGAAGGTCAAACTGCACTAACAAATTTGTATGTATTTGATAGTTTCAGATGCAAAGATGGAAAAGAGAATAAGAAACAGCATAAATTATAAAAAAGCACTAACCTTTTTATGGTGAATTGTGATGTTAATGTGTCAGAATTTTACTTATTTGAGATTTGATTTTGAAGATAGATCTCAATCCCAAACTTCAAATGTATAGAGTTGTGTTGTATGCTTCAGGTACAAGGAAGAGCAAGAAATACTTCAGAAGGAGGCTCGGAAACGAGCGGAAAAGCAACTGAAGCAGGAAATGACGAAAACCGTGGCTGATCAAACCACACCCCGTGATCCTGATCTACCCCCCGACATAGAAGACGAGAAGAACACCCGTATAACCGACGTCCGGTCAAATAACACCACTGTGGCAGCTCTACACATACTACGTCACCGTTTCCTGCGGATAAAGTCGAAAGTCAAGGCGGTGCGAGATCGTGCTTCGCGCATCAAGCTCCCCAGACGACGGTTTTGTATCTCCTCCTCCACCTGGGATATCATATTTTTCTGCGTGTTCCACATGACTAGCATACCCTGCTATTACTTTCTCTTGTACAAAACTGATACATCGGTCAAACTGAAGGCTCGTTTGGACTTTTAGCTTTGAAAACCGTTGGTCGAAGGATAAGCCGCATGGCTGGACTGAGCTTGCTTTTGTTTCTATTTGTTTCACGGTGTCTCAGCTTTACTCTTAGCCTGCTAAATAGAATCTTTCTTACGTCTCTGGCTACTAAAGTTTAAGTGTGTTGTTCGTCTTTGGTTTTTCTGTACAGTAAAAAGTTTTTTTTAAAAAATACTTAAATTGTTTTGGGGAAAGGGGGGGGGGGGGGGGGTGTCAGTGATAAAATTTATTTCATTGAAGATTATGTTGATTCTAATGAGTATTTAGAACCGTGAAGAAAATGGAGTGGAACAAGCGACATCAGTAGAAAGGGATATTTCCAAAGAATGTGTCAGGCTATTTTATCAAGTGGAATGTGTAGATAAAAACATTGCAAAGTTCAGAGTTTGACTGAAGGAGAGAGCGAGAGAGAGAAAGAAAGAAAGAGAGAGAGAGAGAGAGAGAGAGAGAGAGAGAGAGAAAGAGAGAGAAAGACAGACACACAGACAGACAGATAGACAGACAGACAGACAGACAGAGGCAGAGAGAGAGCGAGAGGAGAAGAGGAAGAGGGGGAGCGAGAGAGAGAGAGAGAGAGAGAGAGAGAGAGAGAGAGAGAGAGAGAGAGAGAGAGAGAAAGACAGAGAGAGAGAGGGAAAGAGAGAGAGAAAGAAAGAGAGAAAGACAGACAGACAGAGAGAGAGAGAGAGAGAGAGAGAGAGAGAGAGAGAGAGAGAGAGAGAGAGAGAGAGAGAGAGAGAGAGAAAGAGAGAGAGAAAGAGAGACGGGCGAGGGGGTGGGGGATGGGAATCCTGAAGAACAAAAGAGACTAAACAGAAACAATAAAATGTGTATTAATGTGAGATCTAAAATCTTCCTTGACTTTTGGGAATATATAGTTCAACAATTTAAGTTTTATTCGTGTGTTATATTGTATTATTTAGTTGTTCAAACAATGGTATCGTGTTTGCTGCTTTTCAAATGTTAGTCTTTTTGCGTCCCCATCGACACAATTTAGATCATTTACAAGGCTAGCCTCTGACCCTGCCTGTCAGGGCCGGCCCAGACTGAGATGCGCGCTCGCACGTGTGTGTGTGTGTGTGTGTGTGTGTGTGTGTGTGTGTGTGTGTGTGTGTGTGTGTGTGTGTGTGTATGTGTGTGTGTGTTTGTATGTATACATATATATATATATATATATATATATATATATATATATATATATATATATACATGTATATATATATATATATATTTATACATATGTGTGTGTGTGAGTGTGTGTGTGTGTGTGTGTGTGTGTGTGTGTGTGTGTGTGTGTGTGTGTGTGTGTGTGTGTGTATGTATGTGTGTGTGTGTAAAAGATAAGATAAGATAAGATAGTACTTTATTATCCCAGAATGAACTTTTTCTTGGCTGTACAGGACAGTAAACACACACGCAGGTAAACATAAAAGATTTTTAATTATATATATTACTGTCATTAAAATTCAATATGAAAGGAGAGGTAAAGCTGACAAAATGTACATTTACATCAAATGCATCATTCAACCACATGCAGGAATTTAAATACTAGACCTTTGGAGATATATACAGATACATACTCTAAGAGCAACACACATCTATGCTCATTCTTACAAAAGCCTTATGCTAGATTGTAAAAAACTTCTTTTATATCTTTCTTTCTTTGTTCTTGGAAGGACATATCTGCCGCTGCGTTATCTTACAATTTGTGTGGAAAAGGGGTGTGATGGGTCGTTTATAATATTTTTTTATCTTTTTTTTATACATGTGGTGTTATACATTTCACCCATTCTATTAAAATCATATCCAGAGATCTTGCTGGCTTTCTTAATGGTTCTGTCAAATTTTTCTTTATCTTTCACCTTACAATTCCCACCCCAGCAGCAAATACAAAATAATAGCACACTTTCAATCATAGAATGGTAAAAAAGGGACATAATCTTATTGTCAACACAGAAACTTCTTAATTTCCTTAAAAGAAACATTCTTTGATTTACTTTTTTATGCACAAGAGCAGAGTGGGGATGCCAGTCAAGTTTGTTGTCGATTGTTACACCAAGATACTTGTAAGAGCTTACCACCTCTACCTCTTCATCTTTAATAAATAGTGGTTGCAATAGGTCTTTTTTTACTCTAAAGTCTATTATTAATTCCTTTGTCTTTTTTACATTTAGTAAAAGGAAGTGGTTATCACACCAATTTGTAAATAGATTCACAGCGTCCCTGTATTCATCCTCATGTGTTGTTATAAGGCCTTGTAGAGTGGAATCATCCGCAAATTGTATTAGCTTGATGGGTTTTTAAAAAATCAAAAGTACAGTCGTTGGTGTAGAGCGTAAACAAGACAGGGGAGATTACACAGCCTTGGGGCGCACCGGTGTTCGTGAATATTAGGTCGGATTTTACACCATTTAATTTTACATATTGAGGTCGATTGGTTAAGAACTCAAGAATCCAAGCTATAATGTTCTTGTTTATGTTCATGTTAATTAATTTTGAAAAAGAAAGACAGAATGGGATAGAAAAATAGAGTAAGAGAATAGAAGGAAGTTGAGGGGAGGAGATGGTGGGGGAAACAGAGAGAGAATCACTGTAAGTCTACAACAATTCAGAAACAATATACAGACTTGAACATAAGTTAAGGACCACTCGCAAACACTCTGAGTGGTCTTCTTGGGTCGACCTGCACGTGGACGTTCTTGTACTGATCCAGTGGCTTGATGGTGCTGCCTCAAGCGGACAATGACAGAGTGTGAGACTGCAAGCCTTATGGCAACTTCTTGGGCTCCATCTCCATCCTGCACCCATACCATAGCCCTGGCACGATTAAAGTCTCTCAGCTTTCCTCTTGGTGGTACGTTGATGTGATACTGGATTTTGCGCAAAAATCGGCTTATATTGCGACCAAAGTGAGCACAGTTCGAGACCATACGTCCGTTTATGACTGCACCAGAAATTTTAACTGAGGAATGTCCGTGGTGTCGTACACAAGTCGATAAAAAACAGCAAATTTGGCTAAAATTCCCCCGAGAATTTCCGAGCTGCACGTGGTGGTTTCGGTCCTTTAGGAGGCTTTGCAATAAGCGATGGTAACTCATTAACACTTTCAGAGCAAAAATTTTGAAACATTCCTTGATCTCATTTTTTTTTCGGATTAAAAAAAAATCAGGAATGTCTGTCAAGGTGGTCTTTAACTTTTGTTGAAGTCTGTATCTATGGAAAAGGCAGGAGGGTTATTTATTGAGTTTAAGTTTGCAGTGAACCATAAAGAAAACGGCATCGATCGTTTCCAAGTAGAGCAAGTAAGGACATTAATAACATTGAAAAAGGAGATGGAGTCCACAACATGATAAGGCTCACCTACAACCTACCAGTAAAGTAAGCTAGCACCATAGATTTGTAGATATCTTCATATTGTCACGCTCATAAGATAATTGCGTAAGTCCTTTTTGGCCAGTTTGGAGGGTTTTTTTGGTTCTGAAATGAAGAGCAGAGCCTGCTTGGTGATAATATAGCTCACTTGGACAAAAGAATAAACCAAATATAGAATCAGTTGAGTGTACCTAAATTCAAGCGTTTCACGAAGTCAGTTGTTCGAAATAAACAGCCTTTTCTCTCTTTTTTTTTTCAAAATGGCTTTAAAATGACTTTATCTTAGGAGCGAGACCATAATAATATCCAAGACTGTGCACTCTGACACAATTCCGGAACAACATGGAGGGCACATTTGGAATCAAATGAAGGATAGGGAGGAAAAAGTTTCACGCCCACCCGACTGTAATAGCGACATTGATGTTTTGCCTTTTATTTTTATGCGCATGGTGCGCACCAGCGTTTGATTTTAAGTTTTAGAAAGAGTTTTACGGCACTTGCAACACAATAAGGTCATATAAGTGCCGAAGAATAGAGGTGTTACAAGAGTAACAAACACTGAAAAAGAAGGAGGAGAGATAAGGACGATATATGTGAGGCAGCGTGGTCGAATCAGGCTCTCGTCAAAATAATGAAATCGAAGAAAACAGCAGTTTTCTCCCTGCCAAGCCATTTTTATCCAATTTTTGCTTTTTGGATCAACACCTTTTATGTCCTTTTACAAACATATTCCTTTGAGGATTTCACCGAAAACGTTGATTAAAGGCACAAAAATATAAATTTACAGTTTCCATGGACTCTCCAGCTTTGGAATTTACCAAACTCTGGCGCCCATTTTC
>NW_004797605.1:573218-575518 GCF_000002075.1 Aplysia californica
AGAGAGAGAGAGAGAGAGAGAGAGAGAGAGAGAGAGCAACGAGCGGCGGGCATGGCAGTGCCCAGCCAAGGATGTTGTAATAATTCAAGTCTGTGGATGGAACAAAGACAAATCCATAATATATACATGTACACAAATGTGCATGCACACGAGCTTACAAACAAACAAAATGCAGTGTCAGTAGATAGTTTGCAAGCGAAGAGACAGTTTTACCCCCATCCCCCCAAGATATTATTATGTGAATTATACGATGCCACAATTGAGACACAAGCTCGAGGATGTCTGAACAATCTACGGGGAATAAGTCTAGAAATACCTGACCCTAGAAGTAAGCAAATCCTCAATTATCTCCCGTGATAGAATGCTCGGGTGTCTGTGAATTACGGGGTGCCTGTGAATTACGGGGAAGGATGGGTGGAAAAGGGGGGGGGGGGACTAGGGAGAGAGAAACGGAGAGGGGGAGGAGAGGCTGAGCTAGAGAGATACAGACAGACAGAGACAGAGAAACAGAGAGCGACTGTCAGACAGACAGACAGACAGGCAGATAGACAGATAGGCATGAGGGAGGAAAACAACTTATTTGCCATGAAATGCAGCCATCCCTAAAACACTCGAGTAGTGGACAAAGCAGACGCCAAGGAAGCCGAGAGGACATGCTGCGACAATAATCCCGTGTTTAACCCTATCCGTACGCCCTGGGGTAATTTTGTACCTCCGGGGTTGTATTCTTCACATGTGAGAATGCTTCTAGTGCGAAGATCTCTTTGAACTTTTCAGTATTTCACAAAAAATCATTTTGACAGACTGCTATGCAACACGTACGGATCGGATTCGCGAGTAAATTTCCTCTTTGGAAAGTGGTGGCATAGAGTTCTCCAGGTCGTATGGATATGATAGTAAAACACAACGTACGGATAGGGTTAAACTTTTGATCCATAACATTTTTGCATGGCAATTCAGTTTTCAAGGAACTCAACCCATCTGGCTTGGTCCTATCGGAGATGGATGTTAAATTATGAGGCCACACCTGTTAAATAATCTAACAGTGTTGAAAGGGGAGCTAAAACCGAAACACTTACTTACTCGTCGCTTAAAATCTATCTCTGATAGAGTTTTCATCTGACTTTCTTGATTCAAAAACTTAAATTCACGTACTCACAAGTACAATTTGATGAACAAGTGTAATACATGGTTCCAAAATAGAAATCTGGCACCTCTTCAACATAGAATTTATTTGAATACAGGTGCCTCGTTTCTCTGCATAATGTGCTCTTTTTTCTCTAGACCAAGCAGTATGTGGATCATACAAATAATACCCATTGAATAAAAGATCAAGCTCAATTTGAAATGAGATTCTTTCCGATCTTTTTCATAAATGGTCGCTTTTAAACACAAGGGGGCTATCCCGAAAAATGCTGTTTTGAGAAAATCGAAGATGAAGTTTCTGCCCCTTGTTCAGTCTTTGAAAGACATGGAGAGTTTTCTCTATAACCCAACAAATATATACACCAATGAAACCAAATTTCTTTAAATTCCTATTGTTTTCGATAACAAGGAAAACAATAGATCTATTACGAAATCAGGACCTCGGATTATTATTGCACTGAGACACATCGACCCTTATAACAACACTGTGGACTGTAACCTGTCAGTGTCTCTGCCTTATGGGTTTCTGGAGAGGACCAAAGCCGTTATGAATAATGTATAATGGTAATGTGTACATACTGATGTGTTCGCCGGGGAAAACGGTAACACAGTCGTGATTCGGGGACATATTTACTCGGGTGCAATAAAAGACTTATGTAGTGGAAGGAGTGATCCATATGCTACGAACATGGTAACTTACAATTTGTGAAAACCAACGCCCTGACCACCAACAAAATTAACGTGATGAATTTGGTGCCCTGAACAAGGTTGAGAAATGCTTGAGAAACAGGTCGACATATCGATTGGTGGAAAAATATCTTATGATTAATATGAAACCCCCTGAAATTAAACCAATCGAGACTGGAGCTAGGGTTGGCTTATCGGTGACATTGTTAATGGAAAAAAATACATTCTATCACCAAAAAAATAAATATTTCACGCCACTTAAATTGCCGACCAATTTCAGAATCCGTGTAAAATTATGCACTGATTTGACAAAGGTCAAATGCGAAAGCGCCGCACATACAGCTTTTAAAATTCTCTTTATCAAAAGATTTGGATATGGTGGGGGTAGGAACTGTTGGGGACGTAATACTACTACACAAAAAGTAACCAGGTATATATATATTTTATATATATATATATACATGTAT
>NW_004797605.1:576668-577794 GCF_000002075.1 Aplysia californica
AAAATTTCCTACCAACTGAAAATATTAGGAGTGTCCCGCGCGCTCATATGACCTATGCAGTTGCGAGCGCCGTAAAGCACTTTACAAAAACAAAACAAAAAACAAACACGCACACAAACAAATACAAATATAATACACACGAACACACACATGTACACTCACATACACACACGCGTGATAATAACCACACAAGTGACAGGCAATTCAATTACAGCTGAAAAAACAATCTTTTCGTGCGTCAAGGAAGAAATCGAACAAGAGGACGCCGATAAAATTGCACCTTGTTCTCCAAATCTTCTTGCTTACCGTTACAATGAAACATGATACAAAAAAGTTTTAACATAATACTCCACAACGTACATAAGCCCAGCCAATAACCCCCAACAATCCTTAGTTTTACTTTTATGTATTAAGATTGATGCGTGTAAATCTCATTCCGCGTCTTTTAATAACTTGGGAATGCCAAATGCCATTGTGGATATTCCAATCTGTATTGCTCTAGAATACCCTTACCGCCCCTCTATAATTTCAATAACTGTCACGCAGGTCAAGCGCATTTCTTTTTTAAAATCTCTTTTTCTGGCATTAATGGTTCTTTACTTTGCGTTCCTCTATTCTGAAGTTCTTCTCTGTTCATGTTCACACCAAAAGACCTTGCCCTTTTCCCCTTTGTCTGTCTCATTTTTTTAAAGCGAGATGTCACATGCCTGTACATAAATTATGTGTTTTTATGTGAGTGTGTGACCTTGCGTTTGTTTAAACCTTAGAAGGCGCCCCGGTTCAAATGTCTCATGTCGTCAATCGGTTGTTTACAGTCAGAACACAAATCTACCACCAAATCTCTACAAATTCATCTTAGTTTTAATCAAACTGTATGTTTACTGCTTGGATCATTCATTTCACCCAAGTTTAATGTTTATTTTATTAATTTTTAAAAGGTTAAATAGGAGAGGAGTAAAGGGGAAGTTTGTGATAAAGAAAGCTTGGATGACAAAATTACAGCCTACATACTTACTAGAGAAGAATAGCTTTTCATAATATAATAAGAGTTAAGTTTGTGTGAGTACGTTTATGCGAGTGGGGACCGACAGATGTTTGTTTGTGTGTGTGTGTGTGTGTGTGTGTG
>NW_004797605.1:578547-580261 GCF_000002075.1 Aplysia californica
CTCTCTCTCTCTCTCTCTCTCTCTCTCTCTCTCTCTCTCTCTCTCTCTCTCTCTCCCTGTACGTCTTGTTCCTCTATATTATCTTTCCTCTCCGCGTGCGTGACAGGGTGTCCGTATGAGGAATTGAATTGGCCGGTAAACCGCCAAAATGTGTGACCTGCTTGCTGCAGTAGGAATAACGCCACTTGGCGGGGATTTTTTTTTTGGGCGGGGGGTGCTTTTGTTTTCTTCTTTTTTGGTTGCATTTTCTCGGTCAGTGCGGGTTTTGGTTTTTTTGTGTTTCTTTTGTTTTCGTATTTTGTAATTTTTTACATTAAAAAAAAAAAATTTTTTTTTTTTGGGGGGGCTGTTTTTTTTTCTCCCTCTGTCAGGGAATTCCCACATGGAAAGGGTAACAATACTGTCTTTCCCCCCCCACACAAACACACACACACGCACGCACACACACGCACACACACACACAAACACACACACACATACATACATACACACTTACATACATAATATACACCTGCACACATGTAGATCTATACACACTGGAACGAGCGCGCACCCCTCCCCCTTTCCGTAAATCCTCGGCACACAACCCACCCACCACCATAACCCCTCCCATTCCAACATAATTATAACCACCGTAGGGGAGAGAGATAGATAGAGAGAGAGAGAGAGAGAGAGAGAAAGAGAGTGTGTGGGAGAGAGAGAGGAGGGAGAGGCGAGGGAGAGATAGGGATAGAGAGAGACTCAAACCTCTTGCTTCTTCAACAAATAGGTTGTCCCTAATGCTGTCTCTTTGAAGATCTATTAGTATTATGGGCTTAAAACTGCAATTATTTTTCTATTCCTCATAAGTATTGAAAACTCATTTAATTTTTCGAAGTTCTTAGAACTTTTCCATTAGCCTACTTGGACTCGGTCTTGTACCTGACCAAAGCAGAAACCTGTTTCATGAGTTTGTCTCATGATTTTGTTTTAGTCTGGCTTTTTTTTTTTTTTATCTTAACCCCTTTCCATTCTCGTTGGCAAACTTTTCAAATGTTCTGAGCCAAAACCCTGAAAGCAATTTTTACTCAGGAACGTTTACCCACTCCCACCCCCGCCCCCATTTCTTTCCATTAACAACTGTACCTGTTTCACTTATTTTTCTTGCTTTTTTTTTTCAACTCTTAGAACTTAATTTTGCCAAAGTGATTCTGGAAAACATGCAACTGATACCACAATTTAAGAATGTGCAATTTCTTCCTAAATTCCAAATTTAGGGCGTAGTCCCCATGAACAGCTTACCGATGTAACGCTTTTTATTCTGAGAAAAGCAAAACGTCCAAAAAGAAAAAGAAAAAGAAAAAGAACATCAAATCAAAGACAAATCTATGAGCTAAACAAGAATGGCAGCACATGCATGGGGGGGGGGGAATTAACAGAGGACGAAAGAGTGCTCAGAATCTAATTGTGTCAATAACAGTCAGAAGAAAGATGGCTGGACAGAAAGACGTAGAGGGCAAAGAGACGTTAAAGAACATGATAGACAGTTTGGGAGATGAACAAAGACCAGAGGGGAAAACATACATCTGTATAGAAATCTATCCGTTTTATATAAAGGGAGAGAAAGACAGTAAACACACATGGAGATGGACATCAAAAGAGAAAGTGGAGCGAGAGAGAGAGAGAGAGAGAGAGAGAGAGAGAGAGAGAGAGAGAGAGAGAGAGAGAGAGAGAC
>NW_004797605.1:580583-582878 GCF_000002075.1 Aplysia californica
TACAGACAGACAGACAGACAGACAGACAGACAGACAGACAGACAGACAGACAGACAGACAGACAGACAGACAGACAGACAGACCGGGGGTGAGTGGGTAGGAAGACAAAATCGCAAGGACAAACAAATTGACACCCTCCGCCCCCCTCCCCCACCCCACAAAAAAGAAACCCCACATAAATACAGACAGAGAAATGACTCACCATATCCATCCCCTCCTTCACTTTCTGCTTCTGTCGCTCCTTGAGCCATTCTTTAGGTGTCACATCGTAATCCATACTGGCCAGGTCTCACGCCTCTGTGGCGTGAAATGTAGAGGTCGCTGTCTTGCTCACAGACCGAAGACGTGACCCCTCGTATTCCACAGGGAAAGCGGACAACCCTACAAATAAGCCTTTTTGGGGGTATAGAATTCCGATCGGGCTGCAAGACTAATCTGGAGATTGATTCTAAAAATAGCTGCTGATTCCAATCAAAATCAGTTGTCGAGAGGAAATTGTCCAGATGTAGCCTGGAGATAAATAATCCACTGAATATCACACTCAAAAAGCGCACACTTCTGTATCACAAACCCGTTTCAACCTTCTCCAGAACAATATTCCAACTTCATAGTTTTTAGTTTCAACCCTTCAAGTCGCTTAACTTGCTATTGTTAATAACAACACTTTTTTTTTCTTCTCGTTTTTCCTACTACAAATTTTATGTGCTAACGCGATCCATTTCAAAGCATAGGCACTGCATTAACCACGGAAATGTACACACACAGAACACTTGTACATATACACACCTGGCAACGTTAATCCGAAAGGTTTGAAACGATCGAGATAGAATTCTTGCACAAAACACTCTATGAAACACGGGATCACCTCGTGAAATTATCGAAACTGATCTTTTTTCTTTTTTATAAGAAGAGATCCTCTTTCACACACACGAACGCACACTCAGTACTGTAAAATACAAGAAATCCTCTATAACAACAAAATATTGTTGATAATATTGAAACAGTGCTCAATACTCGTGAATAATTTTCATTTGCTTTAAAGAATCATAATGTATTCCATGGGGTTTCAAATCAGAGGTAAGAAACAGATATTAGTTTAGAATCATATCTCACCTAGAAAGTCTCGTAACTCTCACAACCTTTCGTGTAAACATCAACACAAAAAATAGTAACGTCCACAGTAGATAGTTTGATGAGTTTTCGTGGAATTCTAAGCTACGCCTTAGTCGAAATCCTGCTGGAATCCAAGCTCAGAGTTCTTGAGCCAGTGGAGATGAAATAAAAAATCGATGAAGTCGGACTCTCAACACCTCAATAAATTGCCCATCAGAAGATCAGACGGAGACGGTACATAAATTCCTGAACTGTTTGGTTTGGGAACCGTCCATTGATTCACCAGTATCCGTTTCAAATGGTTGCTGGATCGACTTGATTGAAGGTTTCCAGGCCACAGTAGGCTACTTGGGTAAAGAAACCAGTGACCGTTTGCTAGTTGACCCTCCGATCCTGCTCTCTCTCACGATGGCGTCTGTCGAACGGAGCACTAGGGGCAAGGCTGCTGTGGAAATAGAGATTGGATGAGGATATAATCGGGTAAAGGGTTAGGGTCATGACGTTAAAAAAAAGAATTATAAAGCACAGTAGTGGTGCTACTTCGAAATTTCCCTAGGGTTGAGTTCTTGAACTTGCAACGTTGTAATAAGGCTTTTAGATAAAGATTGCCTAATGTAATAGGAGAATTTGTTCCCGAGAGGCAGAAAGAAAGACGATGAGGGACCAGCAGGGTCAGGCACACAAACATATTATGTGAGGCAGCGCAGTGAAGAAACATGCCTTTTTCCGCAGGTTTGTGAATTTTTATCAAATTTTTGTTTTTTGGCTCAACACCTTTCATGCCCATTAAAGAACTCATTTCTGTGTGGATCTTTCAGAAAAGCGTTGATTAAAGGCACAAAAATGTTAATTTTCAGTTACCACAGACTCTTAAGCTTAGGAAATAACTAATCTTTGGTGGCCATTTTCTCATTTATTTTACCTATGCAAACAGGTGACCCCCACCTCCTTCATTAGCAAATAACTCGACTTGTATTTAAGATAAATGGATTTATTTCATCCAAATAAAGACAAGTGAACAAGCTTTAAGAAGATACCAATAACTCTACATGCCCAAAAATTGACGAGAGCCTGATTCCACCACGCTGCCTCACATATATACACATTAGGAGAATTGGGTGGATAGATAGAAGAGAGAGAGAGAGAGAGAGAGAGAGAGAGAGAGAGAGAGAGAGAGAGAGA
>NW_004797605.1:583838-585848 GCF_000002075.1 Aplysia californica
AGAGAGAGAGAGAGAGAGAGAGAGCAGGGGGAGGGCACACAAACAAGATTACCGCTTTCTCTTTGGTCCATTGAAAAGTAGTCAAAATAGATACACACAAACAGCAGTGTGAGAAAGAAAAGAGACCTTCACGGTAAAAGAGAACCACTCAGGATACGACAATATAACCTTCCACACAACCCACTGATGAACGCCGAATTCAGAAACCGAATATTAACCGTACGTCGTGTTTTACTATCGCATCCAAACGACGTGGGGAACACTTTCAAAGAGAAAATTTACTCGTTAATCCGATCCGTGTGCTTTGCATAGCAGTCAGTCAAAATGGTTTTTTGAGAAATACTGAAAGTTTCAAAGAGATATCTGTACTAGAAGTATTCTAAAATCTGTAGAATACAATCCTGGGGGTACAAAAAGACCCCAGGGCGTACGGATAGGGTTAACTTACTGCCTACCCATGTCCACCATGCTGCTGTCAAATTTCTGTTTCAATTATCTACCTTTATTGTAGCCCTTGATTTTTTAAATCGAGTTACTACTGCAGCTATTGCTATATTTGTATTTTATGTTGTTTAGCCATGTCACAGTGGTTTCATTTTGAAATGCACTTTGAAGGGTGGGTGTAGGCTACATGGGATAGCAAACAAATGGTGGATTGGCAGTAGGCAGTGAGTTAAAAATCGCACAAAACAAATTTATAACAGCATGAACTGACGAAGACACAGGTCAAGTGCTGTCTCCATAAATTACAAAGATATCAATATACAGACCCTATGCTCATAATAATACGTTATACATATCGCCGGAAACCGTTAACTATACTAAGCCCAGAACGTAACGTTTTAAAGGAGAGATTTTTAAAAAAACCCTTTCATTCTTTTATCAATTGTTCCTACATTACGTATCTTTTCTTTTTTTTTAACGTTTAAAAATTGAATTTTGACAAAATATCCCTTGAGCACGTGCATCCGGTACTACAGAGAAAGAAACTGCAATAAAAACGATTTTTCAACATTTTAGGCTGAACGCAATTTAACAGCTGTCCGACAATGTACTGTTTTTCTTGTCAACGTTAAGCCGGCGGGGCCCTGGACCATACAGTCCTTTGTTGTTTTTTAAGTATAAAGAAACACAACAACACAACAACACAATAATTTTCTGTTGAGAGAACAAACACCCAACAGACAGAAACAACACAGTGATAGTAAAGACATAGACGGCACTTATATGACCTTATTGTGTTGCAAATGCCGTAAAACACTTACTAAAACAAAAGACATAGGACATACCAGTCGCAACTCCGACCATCGGCAAGGCACTAAACACACAACCTCAATAACTAACTACTATCAAGAGCAGATTCCAAGCTTTTACTGTGGAGTGAAATCATTCGATCCGAACGTTCTGATCCTTTAAGTACCATTCAGATTTTTCATTGATTTCGCTAGAAGTAAGAAGATCTCTTAACTGGGAGTTCACCTTTAAGAGGATAGTAAAAGGAGGAGAGGTAGAGAAGGGCGAACGCAACATCAAAGAGCTTACTACAAGTCTTAATGATCGGGACTTTGTACAACTTGACACTATTATTGACATGCTGACGAGGCCATTATAATATGTCTTTGAAAAGTCAGGTCTTCACTGAACTGCTTTGTTGCTTGTAACTTCAGAGGTAAGTTTAGTGCGTGTAGTTAATGGGTGGATAACAAACGGAAAAGCAAAGCTGAACAGGATGTGTCATAAGATACCACTGGTTGTTCAAATTATTAAAAGACAGAATTTGAGCAACCAGAAGTATCATTTCGTGACGTACCCTGCTCAAATGGACAGACAGGATCACCAACGAGGAAGTATTAAGAAGAACCAGACAGAGCCTGGTCAGAAACGAGGTGGGAAGAAGACGTTGGCGATGGATTGGACACACTCTCAGGAAGTCAAGCAGCTGCATAACAAGAAAAGTGTTAGATTGGAACCCACAGGGTAAAAGATCAAGGGGAAGACCTCGTGAAACCT
>NW_004797605.1:586095-588117 GCF_000002075.1 Aplysia californica
CGGCGTTATGTCTGAGCGTCGTTACGTTTTGGTTATAGTGCTAGAAGGTAGAAAATACAGTGACAAAAATGGAAGGGGGGCTAGTTTTGATATGGGCGAAATCGAAAATTTTGGCTCAGGAGACTTGAGATCTTCCAAAACGAGCCGAGTTCAAGAACCTCAAAAAAAATTTAAACCAACGTCATACATAATATGCAAATACAGACTGCGTTCCTGGTGCGCGTGGCCGACAAAGGGAACTAAGATGTCAAGCAAGACATGAGCTCCATCAGAATTGTCTGGAATATAAACCAACCCATGAACTAAATTCAAATCTTGTTACAAAGAAAAATAACATCTGGAAAGAAATATTCAAACTGAGTTTTCCTTTTTCGAAAGGTACCATAAAGATCATTGAAGCATCTGCAAATCTATTTCTAATAAGGTGTGTGTGTGAGGTAACAGGATACACTCTCTTCTTTTCGTGTTCTGGAGATTTTAAATGCCCCCTTCCTTACCTACCTCCACCCCCCTAAGAGAAAACCAAATCAAAATTCATGCCCCCTCCCCCCCCCAAAAAAAGAAGAATAATAACCCCTACAAAAACGAAACCAATACTGTCGAATTGGTACGATGTTTAACTTGATGCAGATCCTCTTCAGATGATGGCCTATAAATGTCACCACAAGTTTTGTCCAGTTGCGTGTGAACTTACATACAAAAACATTTTCTAGACCTATATTTTGGGGTTTGGTACCTCGAAATGAAGTTGTTAAAAGACCGGTGTAGGATCAGATCTCAGCGTACCAATGTGTACCAATACAGAAAGCGATTTCACACTTGTGAGCGTCATGAACAAAAAGCTTTTACAGAAAGCAGCCCTCGTCAAAGAAATTCTGCAATGTCGCCAGCAGTTCATTGAAAGTTATTAAGAGTATTTCCAATTCAGATTGCCTTGAGGCACACACTCGCGATAGATTGTCGACCTCTCTTTGTACCGCCCTAAGCCACCAGGAGAAAAAACAACAACTGTGCGTTAAGAATGAGTGAAAAAATAAAGCACCGACAGCACCAGTTGGACAGATCAAAGATCCAATGAAAGTGTCTTGAGAAATCTTGATACACAGCCTAGTGAGCTTTCAAGTTTTCTAAGATCAGCAAAAGGAGGCTCAAATAAAGACCAAATTGTCTAAGACGGCCATCCTTTGTCGGGAAGAAAAGTGGTTGTCATAGGCAGGTGGGGTTTTACACTGCGTCATTTGGATATTAAAAACCCCACGAGGAAATGAGAAGTAGCCCTTTATACAGGGAACTGTCTTATACAGGTGGCTGTTCGAGCAGGTTAGACTGTACCTTGGTGAGGCTCAAATATACTGGTGACCAGGGTGGAAACACAAATCCGGACCTGGTGACAACCGCACTTCGTTTGTTTGAGTAAATAGAGGCACATAAACACAATGATGGCCATTTAGTGCTGGGAAGAACTAAACAGACACAAACAACAGAGGGGAAGTAAAGAAGTAGGACCTACCAGTGGTGCTCTCTAACCACCCGCGACTGTGCTGCAGGGCAACTTATAGCTAAAAATAAAGTTAAATAAGGGATGATCTCCTGCGGCCTTTGTGACAGGTGACAGCACCGTTTCTCCGAGTCTATCTGAGAGAACTTCTGTACTGTCGAAGCTTTTCTTTTTTTAACTTTTAGTACGCGTTTATGCAACTTGCAACACAATTAGGTCATAAACGTGCCGAAGATTAGAGGTGTTACAGGAAGGTAACCAAAAAAGAAAAAGAAAGAGTGATACAGATAAGAATGATAGATGTTTGATGGAATACACACCATCAGAGCACCCGCCAACCACCCACTGTACTGAAGCCCACTGATCAAAATAATTTGACAATTGATATCCGTTTTCGAAAATCACAAGAAGATCGTGCTAACCAATAGCATAATAGTAAGATTGAGAAAGAGAAGGATGGGGAGAGTTGTGAAAGAGAAAGAGATAGAGTGAAGCAGGGAGCAGGCGGGAGATAGAACCTCGGG
>NW_004797605.1:588510-589599 GCF_000002075.1 Aplysia californica
GAGAGAGAGAGAGAGAGAAGGGGAGATAGTGGGTGGGGCTAGAAGAGAGAGAAAGAAAGAACATGAGGCAAACGGAGAGAGAAAAAGACAAACATTGGTTAAAAGGAGAGATTGAAGCGAGTGAGAGAAAGAAATATAGGTAAAGACATACAGACACACGGATAGACAGACAGATAGACCGATAGAGAGAGACGCTTAAAGAGGAGGGGGTAGAGAAGAGAAAGATTGAGAGAGACGGGTAAAGAGGGGGACAGTGAAAACAGAGGGAGATAGAGAGCGAGAGAGTGAGAGAGAGAGAGAAAGAGAGTGAGAGAGATGGGTGAAGAGGGGTGAGTGAAGACTTAAGACTGAAAGAGAGAAAGTAAGAGTTAGAGAGAAAGAGAGTGAGCGACAGAGAAAGAGACACGGAGAGAGAGAGAGAGAGAGAGAGAGAGAGAGAGAGAGAGAGAGAGAGAGAGAGAATGATTGGCTAGGAGAGTTACAGAACAGTTGCCCAGCCCGAGCAAGACTCAATGCGTGCTCACAATGGACGCCCTGACGCACACACACACACATTAGCTCGTAAATCAAAAAACAAAAACCTGTTTTAATGTGCAAAACGAGAGAAAATGGGCACGAGGAGAAAAAGGAGGAACAGGGGGGAAGGGGGCGATCCGACTCCAAAAGAAAGCTGACGGATGTAGAAGAAAGAAAACTGATTATGAAGAAGGGTGAGAGGGGGGCCTGGGGAGTTGAGAATTTTTTTAAGGTAGCAAATTGGCATCGAGTCGAATATAGATGATTGATGCAGCGTGTGCATACAATGCTGCTTTTCCTTTTTACATTGTAGGGATTTGGGGGATAGCGGGCTTGTGCGTATGTTTTGTCTGTGTATCAGAACTCACGTGCGAGAAAGAAATTTAAGAGCAAGCCTCATTGAGTGTGTAGGTGAAACGAACTGGGGACCTTAGGACATACCAGATGGACTTACATACTTACAAGAAAACGGAAGAATAATTGGCTATACAAACAAAGAACGGGAGGGGGAGTAGGATGTGAAACGCACACACGCACGTACGCACGCACACACACACACACACACACACACAC
>NW_004797605.1:590408-591914 GCF_000002075.1 Aplysia californica
TGTGTGTGTGTGTGTGTGTGTGTGTGTGTGTGGATCCCATTCAGACAATACATGTAAAAAAAAAACAACAACGCATGTACATGCATTTAAAACCTAGGGCTTCTTCTACGTGTCTTTTTGCCTCAGCCTCCCAAGTTACGACTCCAAAGTCCAGAGGATGGGACCTACGAGTTTTAAGCAGAGATCGATCGTTTCCGACTTGTCCCACTAACTTCACATTAGTGATGTAACCCACCGCTCCCGGACGGCGGCGCTATGTGGGGAAACATGGTGCACCCGCAAATTGTTTTGTCGATCGTGCGAGAAAGTTTGCCCTGTCCGAGCTTCGGTTATGCATATACATGTATTTATATTTGTATAAACGGTCTGTGTTTTTTTGGACACGTACTGGACGGAGGAATTCGCTTGTTGTTGTCGTCGTTGTTTTGCTCTACGTCTGTCTAAGAGAGGGAGAAGGGGAGGAAAGTGCTGTATTAGGAATGTCAAGGCAGGGAATTTGTGTGGGAGATTAAAATAGCGAAAGAAGTTAGTTGTCTTCGCACAAACTTTCTCTCTCTCTCTCTCTCTCTCTCTCTCTCTCTCTCTCTCTCTCTCTCTCTCCCTCCCTCTCTCTCTCTCTCTCTCACTCTCTGTATCTGTCTGTGTGTCTGTCTATCTCATTTTTTCTCTAAATATAACATGTCTCTCTCTAAACCTTTTATATAAAATAATATTGATGTATAGGTACGTAATCTGTGTGTGCATATATGTTTGTATGTACGCGTAAATCATTCTTCATACAAATAAACATACCAAATCAATCTGTTTATACAGGCAACGAGCCAAAATAATACTTAAAACGGATTTATAGGTACTTGGAGGACACTACAGACATAAAAACAAACACAATTTCTTTCTCATTAAATGTCTCTGTTTTTCTCAACTCCCCCCGCCCCCAACCACTCGCCATGTGCAGTCTTTTGAGATAGATCGAATAATTTGCGATTCTGAAAGCCTGCTGAAAGTCTAACTGTACCACCGTGCCAACGGGACGTAGAAGTAGGACTTCCAGAGCGAATAATCTTTTGGTTTTATATCAGGCCAAAATTTCTTTAGTTAGCCCGTTTCTTTAATGCACCCCTTTGAAGCACTCTTGAAAAATATGTAGAATGTCATGTAAACAAGCCACCACCTCCCCAGCCCCCTTAAGGGAAAGTTCACCAGCCAAGTTTTAAACACGGCACAGGTAGAAAAAATGTTCTCACATTCATTGACCAGCTTGTATTCCATCCCGCTAATAACTATAATCGTTATTTCGTCCCATTGCTACCTGACGAAATTAAGTTACCTATTCAACTGGTCTAAAAGGGCTCGAACACTACATAAACTGGCACAAAAGGAACGCACTTACAATCTCTGCCTGTCTGCCTGTCTCTCCCCCCCCTCCACCTCTCTCTCTCTCTCTCTCTTTCTCTCTCTCTGTCTCTTTCTCTCTCTCTCATGCACACACACACACACATACACACA
>NW_004797605.1:594203-594842 GCF_000002075.1 Aplysia californica
GGAGGGTGGGACTCATCGACACGGAGACAACCTCCGAACTATTACAAGTAGTTGAGTATCAAGGCGGTTATAATAATACAGTAATGTTGATATAAAACATTGATTAACTTTGTAAAGGTTTGGATTCAAGTTCTGTATGTGAACTGTTCTGTTTCTTAAAGGTCCTAACCGTGCCTACAGTCACAACTTATCTAGTGGGTGGTTGGCGGGTGCTCTGGAGTGATTTACTCCTTCTTTCCTTTCAAACATCTATCGTCCTTATCTCTCCTCCTTTTTTTCTTCCGTTTGTTACTATCTTTTAACACCTCTAATTTTCTGCACGTACATGTATATGGCCTTGTTGTGTTGCAAGTGCGTAAAACTCTAACAAAAACATAACATTTTACCTTGAAAATACTTCAGTTTTGTTCTGGGTTGTTTTTGTTTTTTTTGGGGGGGGGGGTTAGTTTTAATTTCGATAAAGACGTAATACATGTAATTGTCATTGTTGGATGAAAAAAAGACAAGGCAGTATTAACAGAGAAATGATGAGGAAATAGAAGCTATTAGAGTGCCTTCAAACTGCAGAGCTTCGTAAATGGATGCCTACGAAGGATAGTGGGGATCAAGTGGTGCGATCGAGTCACTAATGCTCAACTG
>NW_004797605.1:594992-595776 GCF_000002075.1 Aplysia californica
GGAAATTGAAAAAGCGGGGACATCATGGAAACAGATAGAAAAGGATGCTAAGGACAGGCTTCGCTGGAGTAATGCTGTTGATGGCCTGTGCTCCACTTGGAGTTTAAAAGGGCAAGAGAGAGAGAGGGAGTGCCTTCAAGCCGCACGCATAAATCACGCTAGCGAAACAGTATACGTTACAGTTAATCGGTATGCTAAATCTAGTGCGGTAAACTACTGCACCGTGAAATTAAATTAAATCATTAAGAGTGTGAGAACAATACCTTCTGGGTCAAGTATGAGGTCTGGTCTCAGCTGTGTTGACGTAATGTGATGCCATTTCTATTTTCCCAGCACACAACACGCCACCAGCTCGTTATGACATATTGACTATCAAATACACGGAGTTGGAGCGTGCTTCACGGAGCAACTTGATACCCTCTGCATTGTCAAAACGCCAAGAACCCAAGTCCCTTCTCTTTTAATTGTCTCTTTCTGTGATTTAACCCGAACACGAAGAAAGAACCCAAGGACGCTTGTAGGAGAAGAAAAAACTAGGTTCCAATGTCATACTGTCAATGTCATGAGGAGACGTTGACCTGGTATGCGCAATTACTTTCGCTGTTAGCTGTAGTGGGTATTATTGTAATTTGTTAGATCTGTGAATACAATAATGTTGAAGGTTACTCTGAATACCGAACAGCAGCTGGTGTGGTTGATTTGTTGTTACTGCTGCGGCTGCTGCTGCTGCTGCTGCTGCTGCTGCTGCTGTTGTTGTTGTTGTTGTTATTGTTGTTGTTGTTGT
>NW_004797605.1:595876-598376 GCF_000002075.1 Aplysia californica
AGAGAGAGAGAGAGAGAGAGAGAGAGAGAGAGAGAGAGAGAGAGAGAGAGAGAGAGAGAGAGAGAGAGAGAGAGCAAAAAACATAAAGGAAGAATTATAATCCAACAACCCTTGCCCTCTAAAAAAAAAAAATCCCCAAGAGCAAAAACATAAACCCGTGTCAGACAGGAGAAATGGGGGTAACAATTTCCCTTTTTATTCCTTCTGAACTGAAAACACAATCGTCCATCCCCTCAGAGGACCTTTAATATAATGTATCAAAACCATCGATTCCCCGCTATCTGTCCCTATGGTGAGTTATAACAATGTAATGGTACGCCCGTTTAGCAGTCGACCTATAAAATATTCATCGGGGCTTAAAAGTCTTCCTTGGATAACAGTAACAGTCCCTGTGGGTCTCCGTCGCCCAGAAAGAGATTTGGATTTTCCGTTATTCATACGAGGCCCGTGTTCTTTCTTCTTTTTTTTTTGCCCCCCCCCCTTTTTTTTTTGTTGTTGCCTTGTTTAGTCCTTGTACAAGTATTTCTTCTTTTTTTTCTTCTCTTTTTTCCCGTCCCTTTTTGCCTTGTTTAGTCCTTGGATTTCTTTCTTCTTTTCTTTTCTTTTTTTTCTTTCTTCTTATGGGGTGGCAATCGAGGCTGGAGTAGATCCAGGGCAACCTACTTGTTGTAGAGCCTAATCAGATGGATGGCGTGGAAAGATTAGGGTAATGTAGATTTTTTTTGAGAGCGTCCGAACAAAAGAATGAACTTGATGATTAGTTGTTAGGGGTGATTTTTTATTGGGGGCTGGGTGGCCGGTAGTGGGTTCTGTCGTAATTACTGACTGACCTAATTAATGTTAAAATATCAACCAACAAAACACCCCCACCCCCCAAAAAAAACCAACCCCCCCAAAAAAAACAACTAAGAGTGGTGTGAGCCTGAACTGACGACTTGACAAGTTTCTACATTGTTATGTTGATCGCTGCGTTTGCTGAGCGAAAATCACTTCTTCAGTGTAAAGAAAACATAACAATAGAAATAAAGAAATGAAGAAAGGTGTACTGAAGCATTTGCACATCATGTATTTATCTGAGAAGTATATACGTCTGTCGCTCCACTGTGATTACATCTACCGCTTGTTAAACTATTTCAATATGAGGAAAGGAAAGGAGTGAAGAGAAATAGAGGAATAGACAAGGACAATCAGATAGGGAGAAAGTGGGACGAAGACAGAAAGGGGCTGAAGAAATAGGGGGCACAGTTGAGAACAAAAAGACAAGGAAAAGATAAGGCCAAAGAGATAATGGAGAAGAGAAGAGGATGAATAAATAAGGAAGACGAATAGAGGATGCCGTGACGAGAAAGATCTTCACGTGTGATAATTATTCTCTATGCTCCTTTTTTTTTGCTTTCTATAATATAATTCTACTTTTACAGTTTATATATTCATACCAGGTGGGTGTAAGAAACAATTTTTTAAAAACGTTTCACTTCTTTGCAGATCATGATTTCACCTCTAAAACAACATACGCTCGCCTTGTAGTGCTATTAAAATGAATAGAGAAAAGCAAACAAAACCATTTTCACAAGCTGATTCGACCAGTCACAATTCGCAACAATCGGCAGGCGATGGTTAAAGAAAACTCAGCCAAAGGCCAATGTCACACTTAGTTCCTAAATAACATTGCTATTAATAATTACAATCAACTATACAATCAACACTTAATGCCGGTCAATCTCCTGACAGGAATTTATGTTTCGTCCAAACACCTCATGAAATTTCCGGGTGGCAATTTTGGAGACGTGATCAATCTCACGCTCAAGAAAGCACTATGAAATTAATGTGGTCATGATGGCCCAGATTTCAATAGGGGCTCCTCAACAAAGAGGTTGGGAAGCCTTCATGTAAAGCCTTCGCTTTCTGAGAACATCTTGTACAAAAAGAAGAAAAACAAATCGTACTCGTTCCTATAAAACAGCGTTATTTAAACAGATGTAATATCAGTAATGATGACGCATCTTTGGATTCAATTATTATTTCTTTAAAAGGAGCGAATGAACCCAGTGCGGGAAAAGCTGTTCATTCAGATTTTCCAATTTTAGTGACATGCACTTATTTCCTTATTCTCGACTCTTTGATCTTGTTCTTCTCTCTCTTGTGAATTCTTTCGACTGCAAATAGAGCACGCAGGGACAAGATCAAAATCACTTCTATTTGTAGTGATCATTCTCTCTCTCTCTCTCTCTCTATTATCTCTCCTCTCTCCCCTCTCTCTTTCTTCTCTCTGATTATCCTTTGCGCTCTCTCTCTCTCTTTCTCTCTCTCTCTCTCTCTCTCTCTCTCTCTCTCTCTCTCTCTCTCTCTCTTTCCTCCCCGTCTCTCCTTCCATCTCTCTCTCTCTCTCTCTATCTCCAGAAATGATACCCAGCATGTATAGTATATTACTATAGATGTCCTCACTGACGTGTATGATAATGCTTTTTTAACGTCTCAAACAAAAGAATGCCCCATCATG
>NW_004797605.1:600096-601145 GCF_000002075.1 Aplysia californica
TGTGTGTGTGTGTGTGTGTGTGTGTGCGTGCGTGTGTGTGTGTCAGTATATCTGTGTGTTTTGCAACTGGGTGTTACATAAAAAGAATATGGGAGAAACATTGGAGAGGGAAAAATGGGAGGAGAAATTTAGGGGGAGGGGCGGGAGGGGAAATAAGGAAAAGAAGCGGTGTCGTCGAAGAGAAAGATTGGTGTAAGAAAGGTGAATGGGGTAAATGTTGATGGAGAAATTCAATGAAGTATGAGAGACAGGCAAGAAATGACAGATAAAAGAGAGACCGCAGCTTTTTATATATTTTTTAAGTTTTCGTCAGAGTTTTACGGCACTTGCAACACAATAAGGTCATACTATAAGTGCCGAAGATTAGAGGTGTTACAAGAGAGTAACAAACACAAAAAAAGAAGGAGGAGAGATACGGACGATAGATTTTATAGGACAGAAGGAGCAAACCACACCAGAGCACCCGCCAACCACCCAAGCGGCAGCTGTTGTGGCGAGGATAAGAGAAAGTAAATAACTACATTTATACAACTCTTTCAGAAAGCTTAGGTGTAGAAACAAAACCAACTTTTTCGTACGTCTACGCTGAGGTAAAGACAGGGGGCAAAAGAAAATAGAACGGGAAAATACAGGTAGATGAATAGACGGATGGGCAGCAGACTGATACAATATTATAGGGAGTTGTAAAAATAAAAGAAAAATAAGAAGTGTAAGACAAGACCCGCATGCGGCAGTCTATAAACCTGGGCTTGATGGATCTCGTTGGCTCCTCTGCATGCACGTGAACGTGTGTTCACAATATTCTTCTTCTTATCATTATTATTAAATCAGTTGTAAAACTCATAGGGCTTGATGTAGAGCTTGTGCGTGTGCTATATAAAGGCACATATCATTTATCATTATTATTATTATTCTTATTATTATTCTTATTATTATTATTATTAGAATAATCCGTATTATTATCATCACCATTCTTCTTCTTCCTCTTCTTCTTCTTCTTCTTCTTCTTCTTCTTCTTCTTCTTCTTTTCTTCTTCTTCTTTCTTCTTA
>NW_004797605.1:601245-604471 GCF_000002075.1 Aplysia californica
TAGTGAGTTTGTGTTCGCGGAGGTCTGTATATGCGTACACGTATCTTTAAATTCCAATGCGTTTCTGCTTGGCATGGTCTGTACATGTACGTTTGCACGTGCAATCGTGCGGTCGTGCTTTCGCTCGCACGCCGTCGTATTTGGGGGGGATGCGAGGGCTGGGCAGGGCACAAAGGGAACGAATCCAATGGGAAAATCGATCGTCGGGCAATACGACTCTGTGCTCGGACCACACGAGATTCTTATTCTGATATGACTATCAAAGGAACAGCAGCTGAATAAGGAAACCTCACAACAAGTTATAACGGTCTTTTCAACAGAGATACAGCGTAAAATAATGCTTATAAAATTTTCCGTTACTAACTAAAAACTTATATAATAAAGCATAAAAGAAAGTAATGAGAGAAAAAATGCAATGAGAATTACGTTGGCAAGCTATTCAACTGTTGCTCCGAAAGCATTTCATGAGAAAGAAGAAAACGGGTTTCATTATTTTTTTAATGCAACAGTGGAGTGCCAGACCTCTACACCATATTATACGCCGGTAATCTAGGATTAAGTTAATAGACCCCATTGTACCTCCGTGGCCCATGAACTACTTATTCATCTTTCGGATCTTGACGCCGAGATTCCTATCCTATCGTTCAGACACTCAGTATTACTGAGATGTAAACGTGATAAACACGGCACAAAAAAATCATTGCCTGTGAGATGAAATGCCTTAGACAATTAATTAACACCACTACTTAAGACTGCACAAGAAACGAAACTGTCCGAAATTTAAGTGGGATGAAACCGGTCGTGGACGATATAGAACATTAACGAATGAAGTGGTTCGGTCATCGGACGAGAATGCCCCCAAATCAACCAACTGTATGAGCATACAACTCAAAAGAGTCAGGACACAACAGGGCAGGCCACACAAAACCTGACTGAATGGTGTTAAAGTGGTCCCCTCAAAGTATAAAATTCAATAACAGAAGTCATCCACCTAGCCCTTGAGCAAAATTGCACCTCCCTTTGACATCTAACTACAAAAGAAGAAAGATAAAGTAAAAGTTAGTAAAATGTGGTGGAAGAACCGAACACTTGTCTGAGAAGCTAACTTTGTGGCATGCAGCACTGCAGATCATTCTGCCGATTATTCCTAGAGGCCTAAACAGATGAGTGATCAGGATAATGGAGCCTTTTTTTAAAGCGTCTGAGCAAAGGAATGAATAAAGAACCATGATCGCCGATGAGTGTTTCAAATCTCGCACTTGATGATGATGATTTATAGGAAGATCTGAAAGCAAACAGCTATGAAAAGTGAAACAGCTATTTGCTTTTTAGAGCGATTTTAAGGCGGGGAACTCAATGAATCTTATACAGAAATGAAGCACAATTTGCAACAACTGTTGAATCACATTTTGTTCTGTATGCTCCTTACCTATAAATTTTATTTAACGCTTTCCATAGTGTCTACAAAACACAATAAAGCCTACTTCTAGAACCTTTTTTGAAAGCGAAGCTTCCTCTTTAAAGCCCAATTAAACAGAGGATAGGTCACTGAAAAAAATGAGCTCCATTACTGTGCGTTAGATGGGAATACGAGGACCACTTTATATGTTCAACGTTACCTCTGTTTAAAAGATATGAAATTGTTAAGGCAAATAAAAATGTGAGAATTTGAAGTGATTCAAATTGCTACCGGTTAACAGTTTGTTTTCTGGGGTTACTCATGTGACTTTTGAGCATCTGTAAGGAAAAGTTGTAATCTGACAATATTTCTAGCTATTTTTGGGGGGTTGCCTTAAAGACTCTTTCCTCGTGGTTTCCCGTTTATCGACTGCCCACACTTAACAAACCTTTCGTTTTGGTAGATTCGCATTCATTTGACAGGTATTTAATACAAACGAGAACATTGGCGAGCTATGGTTGACAGCGGTGAAGGAGATAGAACATAGATGACGGTACTTTGAATGGAAAAGATATATCTTATCCTTCCCAGTCACTCGCAATGTAGTTCTTGAAGCCAAGACTTCCCTGAATCGGATTCCGATCGCAACCCATAACAGCAAAAGCATTGCGTCAGATTCGAAAGTGGTAGATTGAATCGAAAAGCATTGCGTCAGATTCGAAAGAGGTAGATTAAATCGAAAAGCATTGTGTCAGCTTCAAAATATTTGATCAGCATGGCTACGGCATTCATACAGAATCAGCAAACAAAATCTGAATGGTTTCGTATCAGTCTGTATCACATTGCTGCCCAAAAACAAACACGCACACACACACACACACCACACACACACGCACACACACACACACACACACACACACACACACACACACACACACACACACACACACACACATAAACACACACATACACACACACTAGTGGTAGCCACTGGCAAGTGCCATAACAGATAGATACGTCGTGCCTATCGATACAGCGTGACGAAAAAAAAGAGAAAAAAAATGATTTAACATCCGCCTCTCCGGGTGATTCGATGGGCCAAGGTAAAAAAGATCAATCGGATTATATTGCGGAGAGACGTTTTGTCTGCCTGCCAGGGCTTACTTCCCTTGTCTCAGCAGTTAAGTATCGCGATATGACAATGCAGTCAATAATAATATAGTCTCTCTCTCTCTCTCTCTCTCTCTCTCTCTCTCTCTCTCTCTCTCTCTCTCACTCTCTCTCTCTCTCTCTCTCTCTCCCCCTCACTCTCTCTCTTTATCTCTACCTCTCTATTTATCTCTCCCTCTTTATCTATCTATCTATCTATCTATCTCTCTCACTCTCTCTCTCTTTCTTTCTTTATCTTTCTTTCTCTCTCTTTCTTTCTTTCTCACTTTGTCTCCCTCTCTCTCCTGTCTCTCTCTTTTTTTTCTCTCTCTCTTTCGTTCTTTCTTTCTTTGTCTTGTCCATAACTTTCCTTTCTATCTATCTATCTATCTATCAATCTATCAATCTATCAATCTATCTATCTATCTATCTATCTATCTATCTATCTATCTATCTATCTATCTATCTACCTACCTATCTACCCCCTCTATACTCTTTTCATATCTCTCCTTCTCTCTATTTGTCCTTCTCTCCTCCTCTTTTTCTGTTTGTCTCACTCTCTCTCTCTCTCTCTCTCTCTCTCTATCCCCCAGCATCTCTCTCTTTCTCTCTCTCTCATTCTCTCTCTCTCATTCTCTCTCTTCCTCTCTCTCTCTCTCTCTCTCTCTCTCTCTCTTT
>NW_004797605.1:608119-609627 GCF_000002075.1 Aplysia californica
TAGGTAGGTAGGTAGGTAGGTAGGTAGGTAGGTAGGTAGGTAGGTAGGTAGGTAGGTAGGTAGGTAGGTAGGTAGGTAGGTAGGTAGGTAAGTAAATAGATAGGGGTTCAATTCAGTGTTTAAGGGCTTGTGGGGCACCTAAAGGCTACCTCGGCTATTACAAACTTTAGAGAGCTCATATTTGCTGTGGCACATCATGTGTCATTGGGGACTTGAAATCTATTGTTAAGGAAGTAAATTTAGTTCGGTTGTCATGGAAAACGCTGCCATATAGAATTTTGTATATTATTTATATCTATTTTGATCAAGTTTTATTCACTATTTTAATAAATACACTTGCAATTTGACCTCTACGTAGAAAAAGTATAGATCTAAAAATTAATAATTTATTTTGAGGAATTTCAAATATATGCTTTAGTTTTCATTTTATGGCACTTAAAAATCGGCTTATTGCATAACTGTGAAAAATAAGGAAAAATCAAGCCTTCGGGGGCCATTTATCAAAAACTACATATACAATAACAAATACTCCTCAAACAAATTTTTAGAACTATGTGTCGTTAACATTCTGTGAAAGTTACATTAAAATTGAATAAGACGCAAAGCAGAAAAAATAGGATGAAGGGCTTGAAAATAGCATTTTGAGAAAACGGCTGATAAAGGTCAGAAAAGGCCGAAATATTTTAAATTTAAAACGTAGCAACTACTTGATAATATTAACACAGCAGAAATAGAATAGAGGTGTTTTTTTTTTTTTTACTAAACTGAAGTATAATTGCGGGGCAAAACATGCTCTTTGAGACAAAAAAAGTGGCAATTATTTACTTTTTAAAATTACCTACCCTTTGCTATAAAATCACTTCAAAGACCACTTTCGGGTACAGAAACGCTTATTACATACGCTTTTGGACATTGTTCAGGAAATATCAAGGAAGTATGATAAGTGATAATCCCAGTTTTCATAGTTTCACCAAAAAAAAAACAATTTGTAGGTGCCCCACCACCCAGGCCCATAACACATAAATCATACACATACATGTGCACGTATGTCCTAGAAGAAATACTGTACCACTGGGTACTCCGAACTGATTTATGAAAGTCAAAATATAATCATCATAATTTTGTGCCCTCGGATGATTAGGAATTGAGATTTTAAGAGTCTATCCCTTACTTTAAATTTTAACTGTAGATCGATGTTTTCAAAAGTTATGCTATTTTGAAAATTAACCGAAATGTTGAATTCGGGATCATGCCGAGAAGATAAGTTAATAATGCCGTAGTTTTACTACAACAACTTTTCTTTAAAGATGAATCTCTGGCGTGTCAACCTAAAAACGAAGCACATTTTTTATAATCACCAGGAGATCATTATCAGTAGTAGGCAGGTTCAATTTCTCAATCCTGTCCTCAATGAAGACAGCGTTTACCTTTTTAGTAAAGTTCATTTTGGATCTACCTCTATTTTACACTGTCCAGGTGGCTTTGAATATATTTGATCCCCCCCCCCC
>NW_004797605.1:614164-617711 GCF_000002075.1 Aplysia californica
AACAGCAACAACAACAACAATTTTAATTTTGATAATAATACAGGTCCCAGCGCGTGTTTGTCAACTGCTGATTGGGCCTCCATTCCTCTTACTTTATTGAATTTGTGTCGTTTGCTCACTTTCATGTTTGCTCAAATTATGGACGTGCCTCTAATAACGGCACAGATGGTTAGGGTCTTGGCAAACAAACAGAAGGTCGACACTCCACAGCAACAGCTGAGCGAGAATTTGGTCTCTGTACCACGAGAGTCTTGTCTCTCTACTATACTTGTCTGTTTTGTTTCGACTTAGGTGCCCAATTATAGAGGCTATAATAAGTGCGCTATAACACTTTACGGCCCTAATTGGAAGAGATGATGTATAAGTTTAATGACACAGAATCCCTCCCCCCCCCCCAAGATTGGGCGGGTGGTTGGAGGGTGCCACTGGTAGGTTCTACTTTTGTTCTTTCCTCTCTGTTGTTTCTGTATGTCTGTCTGTCGGTCTGTCGGTCTGTCGCCCAAAATTCTGAAAATGTGTACTGCAGTTTCTTAATCTGTGATATAGGTTGCATTTTCTCAAGAAATATTTTGCCGAAATTCAAATTCTAAATTTTGAAAGATGCAAAAAAACACATAGCGTGAGTATAATTTGTGAGATAAGAATGAAAATAGTCGTAGGTTTTAAGAGCTGGGTTGTTGTTTTTTGGTAAGTGTTTTTACGGCGCTCGCAACTGCATAAGGTTATATAAGCGCCCGGGACACACCTAACATTTTCAGTTGGTACGAAATTTTGAATTTTGCCCTGTGGGGGTCGAAGCCTACGCTTATCGATTTTAGACCACCAGGGGATCTTTAACGAGCGCAACTTGCACTGGGACCTCCGAGATTTTTCGCCCTTGTCCAAGAAGGCTAGGTGTAGATCTTTCCTACCAGAAGATAAGGGATGTGGCTGAAAGACAGCTGTTAGAAGGAGCCAGAAAGGAGGGGAAAGGAGACAATTTTAGAGAAGACATTTTTTCGGTCGCTACCCGGACCGCCCTTTAAGAGTTTGCAGACGATACTTGAACATAGGAGTAGATTTCAAGATTCAGTTTAGGTGTTCTACGAGATTGGAGTGGTTGTTCCTCTCGCCAATGTGGCTTTATTCATTTCTCCTCATTGAGCACGCTGCGCATTGCCAAGCTGGAACAGTTGTTTTGGGGCATAACTTCGTTGTTTATACAGTTGTGTTTTTGAGTTCATGTTTTCTTTCTCAGAATCCTAAAAGGACAGATAACAATGCGCATACTATTTAACATACAAATGTACGATATAGTTCTGATGTCTGTACAATTGTTCTGAGTGACGTGTGAAGAGATAGAAGGCGTAAAGGAGGGTGTGTGTGGGGGGGGGGGGGTGTCAATCCCTGTTTATGTTTTGATGTTTTAAAATGTTGTTGGTTATTTATAGACTTTTGACGAAGGTACTTCACCCAAACATGAATAAATAATTATACTTCTTACATGAAAGCGAGTTATTTGATACTACGGGGCTGAAAAAACAGAGGCTCCTATAATGAAGATTGTTGATCCATTAACTCTCATTTTTTGCAGGACATTGTATCTCATTCTTACTTCTTATATTTCTCATTAAATTGATACCGTGATTTCAAATTGATGGCATTGCGGTAATGGTGGTATGGAAGGGGGGAAGAAGGCATTGCTTTTCGTGAGCTAGTGTACCAGCTAGCCAATCAACGAGCCAATATGATAAACTATATATAGGCCTATCACACGAGAATCGATTGCTCATGTCGGTTCCCAGAGACTCACCAGTTTAAATAAGAACAAAAATCCCAGAAAATCCGGTAGCTCTTTCTCGTGACAGGCAATAAAAGGAATCAATAATTTTGTGTGCTTTCTTTTTAAGACTGGCTTTGAAGATATTTTGCGCGTCTAAAAGCTAATGAGTACTGTTATTGATATTAATATTATAGGTGATTTAATTGAAGATTAAAATACAAAAGAACAAAACAGTTCCATACGCATGCCCATCTACCAATTCATAACTAATATCATCAAACACAAGAGGAGACCTTGAATGTCTTTGAAAGAGCGTTCTTGAGAGTGAAAGAGCGTACCTCTAGGCCATTGTTCAAAGCGTGTTAGAAATTCCTTGCGTCTCGTATTTTGAAAGTGTTTTTCTGACATTAGAACTGTGTTCTGAATGCGTGTGAAAAATTGAATAAATAAGAAATAATAAAACAGGAAATAGCTCATCATACAAACGATTCTCAGTAACGTTGACTGCCCTATTTTTTTGCACTACATCCTCTTCTTTCTGGTTATTTGACTGTGGCTTGTTGTACAACTTTTACAGTGGAGAAATCCCCCATGAACTTCAAAAATGTTCTCGATTCAAATGCTGAAGGCATGTACAATATTAAGCAATCACCGCCAAAGTCAGGGGTATTTATTAGATACCTTGAAGAATGTTGGGGATGTTAGACTCAATTTTTAAAAAAATACCTGCTACTGTTACAACAGCTGAAATAAGCAACACTTGTACTACGTAAGGCCTTTACGTCAAGTGAAAACTTGAGCGTAAAATAAAGTTACGGCACAAACTATTATATTGTGACGAATGCGATCGGAGACATTTTTCCCAAGCGAATGTAAACAAAACAGTCCATTGCGGTGATTATGCTAGCCAGTTACCTGAACTAATTTTGCATATTAACACAGTACAAAGTTCACAAGTAAATTATAAAAAAAAACGCCCATCCTTTTCAAAGAAGCATAGGAGCTAAATTTTCTTTTTAACTCATAAGGTCTCCAAAAAGCCAAAGAACACGATCTCCGAGCTCCGTGGTCACGGAATGTTTCATTTTGCTGCAACTATTAGTTGCGTCCATTTTCTGAAACGAAACGAGATCAACTTGATGCTCAGCGCTCTGAATCCTTAAAAGGTACCATCGTATCATAACAAAAGGAAAAGATGTTTTCTTTCTGTTGCATAAATACGTTAAATTTTCTTGTATTTCGCCTTCAATCTGCAATTAGTGTTATCTCCCAACCACTTAGTGAAACTCGTGTCGAGATAAGGCTGGACATTTGGCCCACACTGTAGAGCTGGCCAGGTTGTAGTCACGTACGTCCATCGTGTCATATATCGATCTGATAATAATACCTGTCGTGTATTGAAGGATAAAAAGGTTAACGGTACAACCAGTTTTCGATTTCGTCTACTCCATTAACATCGCTGTGTCATGTACATCGGTGTTGTTTGAGTAACCACGCCCACTTCCAAAAAAAGCACCAAAAAAACACAACAATAACGGTGCTTTTGATAGGAGTAGTTCGCTTTCCCTATTCCAATTTTACTCTGTACCCTCCATCATTCTCGATTTTTCTGTCTATATAACTGTTTTTATTTCTCTCTCTCTCTCTCAATCTCTCTGTCTCTCTCTGTCTCTCTCTCTCTCTATCTATCTATCTGTTTATCTATCTATCTATCTACCTATCTATCTATCATCTATCTATCTATCTATCTATCTATCTATCTATCTATCTATCTATCTATCTATC
>NW_004797605.1:620276-634587 GCF_000002075.1 Aplysia californica
CCTTCAGTCAGTAGCACCGGGCCGGGGGGTATCTCTCTACTTAACTCTCTCTCTCTCTCTCTCACTCACGAAAATACACAGACACACAAACACGCACACACATACACACACAAATAAACACACACACACACACACACACACACACACACACACACACACACAAACACACATACACACATACACACATACACACAAACGCACACACAAACGCACACACAAACGCATACACACTAGGATACTTTCAAAAACTTTTGTTGCTTTAAACTGCCTCGAAACCTGCTTAAGATATGCACTCAGCCTGAATGGGAAACAACATTCCAGGAGAAAGTGGTCGTACTTGACTCGGAAAAAAACACCCCAACCACCCCAATCACCCCAACCCCCCCCCTCTCCCTTTCCCGTGCGCCATTACAAATCGAATTAAATTCTTTCGTGTACAACGGCGAAGAGCCTAACCATAAAATCACAGCCACTGATACGTATACCTATTCACCGCTTATGCTCGTAATTAACAGTTAAATGCGATAATGCACCCGGAGGCGATGGAATTAGGACCCCCATAACAAGTCGAAACGGACACGAATCCAATAGCAAACGTGACCTACTTCATCACTCAGATTGGAGAGGCTGTTCCGAAAAAAGAAAAAAAAAACACAGCACGCTCCGAATTGAGATGATGGTCAGCACGAAAAAAATGGCCTGAGTGAGGGGGTGGGGTGGGAGAGTGGTGCTGGGGGAGGACTAACCAAACACATAATAGTGGAAATCTTTTACCAATCAAGATGGATGTATGGAGGGAAAATTATACGCTGGGGAAAAGGAATTAACTCTGTCAGAACCGAAGGGGACCAGGACAACGGAAAGGAGGGCTTGGTATGGGAGCAGAAATGAGAAACGCAGCGAGAGAGAGAAAGAGGGGCAGAGAGACAGAGAGACAGAGAGACAGACAGAGAGAGACACAGAGCTAGACAGAGATAGAGAGACAGAGACATAGACCGAGAGTACAAGAGAGAGGGGAGCAAAGGGAGAGAGGGAACGAGGAGAGGAACAGGGGAGAAGAGGGGATGATAAAAAATAGATGTAGTGAGAGGAAGACAAATTAAGAGAGACAGAAGGAAAGAGAGAGAGAGGGGGGAGAGAAAGAGAGATAACATGAGATGAATAGATAGGGAGTGACATGAAGTGGAAGAGAGGAAAGGAGGTACAAACATCAAATTGCAATTTATGTGTAATACCCCTTCGATCACGGTGGTGTCTTCAAAAGGAGAGACCTCCAACTTAGAGTGCGTCTTTCTTTATATATGGATATTTCTACGTTCCTATCGACACAGTTTATATCATTTAGCAACCCGGACTGAGTGGGATACAACATCCCAGCAGAAAGACCGAGATACTCTATAAGAATGTATCCCCACTCGGAAATCGAACTTGAATCACCTTCGTGCTACATGATACAGCAAAGCGCCTAACCGCTACACTACAGATACCGACTGCGCTGCTCTGACAGGACTGGGTCAAGCGGATGGATAGCCATGAAAGTTCCTTGGAGAACGAAGTTCAAAACAATACAGTTGGAGTCTAATAAAACTCACAACATCATTGTTTTGGCACCGAGAGGGAGAGAGAGAGAGAGAGTGAGAGAGAGAGAGAGAGAGAGAGAGAGAGAGAGAGAGAGAGAGAGAGGGGGGGGGGTGAGAGAGGAAGGGAGGCAGAAGAAAAGGGAGACAGAGAGAACAACAGACAGATAGACAGACAGACAGACAGACAGACAGACAGACAGACAGACAGACAGACAGACAGACAGACAGACAGACAGAACAACAGACAGACAGACAGACAGACAGACAGAACAACAGACAGACAGACAGACAGACAGACAGACAGACAGACAGACAGACAGATCTAGAGAGAGGAATGGGATAGAAGGAGAGGGGGAGAGCGAGAGAGGAAGAGGGAAGGGAGGGAAGGAGCCTGCCTAAAGTAGGAAAAGGATGAGCTAGTGAGGAAGAACAGACCACGCAGTGACAATCAATAAGGCGAACCGAAGTAAGCACCAGTAGCCACACACTCAGAAGTGCAGAAAAGGAGGGACAGCAAAGAATAAGAACACGGAAAGCAGCGTGGAACGGTATAAACAACATCTCAAATGGGCGCCCCTGAACCCTATCACTCGCAATCTTCTGAACTTTTCGATCAAAGACGGTTTTCTGGTACATCCCCTGGCTCTGAACCCATGAAAGCGGGCCTTTCCGTCGCCGGATCGTTCCCTTAATTCAAAGACAACATTTGACTACTTTACTACCCCGCCCTCCCCAACCCCACAATCTTCCCTTTTCGTTTCAATCTCAAACTTAGCCCCAGGCCAACCTCTTTTTACGCCACTCTAAAAGTTTGGTCTGTACGCTCTTCACTCACTTTCCGTCCGTCTTCCATCACGCTGATCAAAGCAATTTAGCGGTGTATTCTCGAGAAGTGCTGGGGATTCTTTCGATAAAACGCTAAACGTGCAGACGTCTTGCGTTTAATACCTAGTGCACACTGTCAATCAAATTCAGTCGAACTGAGTTGGAGGCCAGTCAGGTTTCTGTCCAAGGAAGAACTAAAGTGGCCATCGATAATGACCTTCAAAACCAATCGTATTATTTTTTGGGAGTTTTTTTTAAGGTGGCGAATGGAACGATCGGAATATACAGTGTGTAGTGGAATGCGGAAATGAACGATGCAATTTTGGAGAAGCTGATACTGACAGATCTAGAAAGCTATCAACAATTCCCATGTATGCAGGGTTCGAGAACGTCTCAACACAGAAACAGCGATGTGCAACAGACTGCACTTAGACTCCTTCTGGTAGGAAATGGCTGTGCTGTGATAGCAGTAGGTTTTGAGTACAATAACACCCCGCGTTCGTCAAAGTGTACTCATCATCAACCAGTGCCAGATCTGCGACAGACATCGGCGATCATGGTTCTCTATTCATTCCTTTGCTCGGATGCTCTAAAAAAAAGCTACGTTTCCCTGACCTTTCCCTGTTACCCATTTGTTTAGGTTCCCCAAGTAGATTGTTCTGAACCTACCCCTGCCTCGTTTGCCTTCAATTTTGCCAGTGAGAGCTAGATGTTCAAGACCCTTATGTCTATTCAGGTGTCCCAAAAACTGCATTTGTTGTTTCCCGATTGTTTTTCACATTTAGCGTCCCAAGTGGGTTTCATCAAGCACTACCTCTTGTACTCTTAGCAGTCTCCTAAGAAACCACATTTCTATTTTATTTTCACTGTCGTTAGTGATTATCCAGCATTCCCAGCCATGTAGAAGGGTTGACCATACATAGCATTTTAGAGCTTTCATTTGGGTGGTCATTGAGATGTTTCAATTTTTCAGGATTGGGCCCATTTTATTGAAAGCTTTCGCCATTGTAATTCTCCAAAGTGCACTAAACGTGTCAGTTTGACACGACGAGGAAGGGGACTATTCCTAGTTTGCACTGAAGCCGCTATTACATTGACCGGACCCTTCACGACACAACAAGGCATGACATGACACGACACAACATGACACGATCCGATTCGATCCGATCCGATCCGCAATGGGCACCTGGTTTACCGCTTAGTGATTACTTCTCTTTATCGCCCATTGCAATGCTTGTTTATCAGTTGTTGTTCCATATCTTGATGTGTTTCAAGCAATTTTGAAATTTGTCTCGGAACAGAGATGTTAAAGCTATTGTCTTATTTTACATATGTATTTTTATTGTTATTATCATAATTATCATTATCATTAAAGGTAACAATGTCTTTTCCTTCTTACTTTCCTGCTCTAAACTCTCCCGATTCCACTTTCTTTACATGTATGACTTCATCGGCATTTGTCATCATGCATACTTTTTTCGTTCTTCTTTCCCTTCACAATTTGTACGACTCACCCCCTGTTATTTTCGTTTACAGGTCCTCTGAGGCATGCATACTTACAGACACAGGTACTCTTAGAGATAATCATTCACTTAAACATAAACACTCCATTATACAGCCATGCACGCAGATGAGGGAGCAAAGGAGGAGGAGGAGGAGGAGGAGTAGGAGTAGGAGAGAGAGAGAGAGAGAGAGAGAGAGAGAGAGAGAGAGAGAGAGAGAAAGAAGGGGGAGGGAGAGAGAGAACGACGCACACACATGCAAATCCTCTGGGGCATGCACATTCACAGGGGTAGGTACGATTTCATATCATTATAATTTTTGTACCAAAAAAAACACCAATACTGCCAAGCTAGAGACAGTAAGAGAGCGAGAGAGAGAGAAAGAGAGAGAGAGAGAGAGAGAGAGAGAGAGAGAGGGAGGGAGAGAGAGAGAGAGAGAGAGAGAGAGAGAGCAAGAGAGAAAGAAAGAGAGAAGTGGGGGGGGGGGGGGAGAAAATAAGAGAGAGAACAACGCTTAGACGGATGCATGTTTGCATGCCTGCACAGACACACACACACACACACACACACACACACACACACACACACACACACACACACACACACACACACACACACACACACACACACACATTCTCTCTCTCTCTCTCTCTCTCTCTCTCTCTCTCTCTCTCAACATACATACATCTATACGTACAAACACACATATCCACCCATTCACCCATACACACAGACAGACAGACAGACATCCATCAACGAAATCCATCCATCCATCCATCCATCCATCCATCCATCCATCCATCCATCCATCCATCCATCTATCTATCCATTTATCCACACAGACACACACACATACATACACGTGCGCACACACAGCAACACACACACACACACACACACACACACACACACACACACACACACACACACACACACACACACACACACACACACACGCAGACGGATGCAAATGAACAGGACTACAGTTGCACCCACAACCACTGGCAAGTCTCATTTACCCTGCTAGATTTCTGTACCCATATGTGGGACATCGTAGTGGAATCAGGCGCTCGTCAAAATAATGTAATCGAAGACATGAACATGTTTTATCAAATTTTACCAATTTTTGTTGATTCTTTTGGAGGGGAGGGGTGTCTGTATTGTGTTTTTGTTGTTGTTGTTTTTGTTGCTTGTTTGTTGTTGTTTTTTAGGGGGGAGGGAGAGGTTGTTTCTTGTTGTTTTGTTGTGTGTGTTTTTTTATGTGCATTTATATGTAGATGTTTCTGTGTGGATATTACTTAAAACGTTGATCAAAGACACAAAAAAGTAAATTTGCAGTTTCCAAGGACTCTCAAGTTTTGGAAGTTACCAAACTTTGGCGGTCATTTTCTCGCTAATTTTTCCTCAGAAACCAGAAGAGCCGAACTTCGTTCAGCCGAAAACATCTCGTTTTCTGTACAAGATAGATGTGTATTTTTATTAAATTAAAAAATCAAGACAAATGAACAATCTTTGTGATTTTATCAATAACTCCATAATATGCCCAACACTGACCAGTGCCTGATTTCACCGTGAGCTGACACATTATTATTATTTCACGTTTGTGGATATTGATCCACTCTGTTGTTGTCCTTGGGAAATATTTTAATGTCTCTATTGTCCAGAAACCAGGCTTTGAGCTGTATTTTAAAGTCGGGGTTTTTCCCATGAACCGTTACAAAAGAATAAGACAAAGTACCTGTAATCAATAGCATAGCATGTGGTTGTTAAAAAAAACGTAGCGATGAGTGTTATATTACAAATGTGAGTATGTCTTGTAATAAGATATTTGGGGACTTTTGTTCTATACTGAAGCTGTATCAATGCATCAAAACAGTCTGGTGACTTTGTTTTATATAAACAACCTAGACAACGTGAGTTCTGTTTGCAAATAAATATATGTTATATAATATGCGTTCAGGCAACAGTCAACAATCTTTATGCTGAGGATATCTTCTTTAGAGAAAAAAGAAGTGTGTGTGTGTGTGTGAGAGAGAGAGAGAGAGAGAGAGAGAGAGAGAGAGAGATAGAGAGAGAGAAAGAGAGAGAGGTGGAGGAGAGAGAGAGGAGACAATGAGACAGACAAACAAATAGACAGACAGACAAACAGATAGACATACAGACAGACAGGGAGAGAGAAAGAAAGCAAAGGACAGATACAGAGAAAGACAGAAGGACGAGGAAGACAGAGAGAGAGAGGGGGGGGGGGGGAAGGGGAGTGTTTGAAAGTGAGGATGCTAAGGAGCGAAGTGGTAAATTCGATGCTGTTTAGAAACAATCAAATTGCTCTTCGAAGGAATCTTGGTCCAGTCCTCAAACTTTGAGCTTTGGGGGACTTGTTTCCAAGCTGAGTCGTCCTAAGTGCTCTTGCTCCTGACTTAACTGTGCTGAAGGCCAAAGAGTAGTGTCTCCCAAATACCCCATTCTGTGTCAAGAAAGGCGTAAAGGGGTTGAAAAGAAATATCCTCAGTGCTTAACCCGTGGTGGCGTGCGTGATGAGAGACAGATGGCTGGTTACGTCCACCCCCAGAACCACCCTGACACAAACGGGTCAGCGGGCCATAATAATGCTAAGTACGGACATTTCCAATTCATCTCTCTGGGCCAGCCTGACTTGTTCCGAACTCCCGCCGACAGAGATCTCAAACCAGAGCCATTGATTCTCCGCACTACAGCCGGGGAATGAAATTTGCGTGTGTAAATAGCCTCAAATCTGAATGCTATCACGGATTCTGACTCTTAACCTTCTGTGTCTACGACTCGTGTGGTGGTAGCACAACTTCACGCGTGCCGGAGTCTCTTTTTCAACTGACTCTCTTTCCTGGACAAACATTCCATGGCCTTAACACCCAAAGGTTCTTTATAGATCTAGATCTCGGACAGACCAGCCTATTACGTTAATGGCACTACTGGGGAAACGAGCCTTTGATGGGATACAGTTGGAGCTACAGATTTGAGTTCGAGAGAATGGCTAAAAGTAACAAAATCAGTGTTATTTGCGCAATGTCCCTTGAGAACGCATGTCGCTGTGATGTAGTTTATCACGAACGTGTCTGGTGACAAGAAGTTTGTCAGGGACAGATAAACGGATAGATGGGGAAGAGAAAGAGAGAGGAATTGAGAGAGAGAGAGAGAGAGAGAGAGAGAGAGAGAGAGAGAGAGAGAGAGAGAGAGAGAGAGAGAGAGAGAAATAGATTTAGAAAGAGACAGGGGAAGAGAGAGGCAAAAAAGAGGGATAGAAAGATAGATAGACAGACAGAGAGAGAGAGAGAGAGAGAGAGAGAGAGAGAGAGAGAGAGAGAGAGAGAGCATTAGATAATATAAGCGCGCACATCTGTCCTCACCTTGAGACTTTATAATAACAGACTCTGAGCTGATTACGTGCGAAAGACTATGACAAATGAAATTTATATTTTCACAACTTCTTTTTCTTCATAAATTTGATACGTTGTTAACCACTTTACTGCTTTGTAGATGTTTGTGATCTGCCACCCGTGTTTGGAGAACATTTTAAAAGAAGTGATTACAATTCTGCTGTTGAACAGTTTTACTGGGGGGAAGGTATTATGGCTTTGTTTAATCTCTCTGGAGGGAACATTAAACTTTGTATGTATCCTCGTAAGCTTATAATGGAAACACCTCATCACTGAAAGGGTTAACTATAGATTAGCCTCAGCTGTACATATTGTGCGGTTGTCATTATGAGAACATTTCAGATTAACCTAACTGTTCTGACTCACACGTCTATCTGAAAAGTTTCCTTTGCTCTAATTGCACATTTTTCCACTATCAGTAGTGACCTCAGGAACAATGCAGGTCATCCTATAGCCTTGTAAAAAAGCTATTTTTAAGAAAGTTTGCGCTTTACACAAAACTGCCAATACAAAGGAACACAACTGGTTCTAAATAAGGCAAAGAATTAGTTTTATTCACGACTTGTACGGTAAGATATTTCGGGAGGAGTTATTCGACCGGACATCACTTGACAACAATATCAAGATTTCTTATTTCGGAGAACAGTCAATTGTTCACTCAATATCTGGTAACACTCAAACTTCGTAAAGAAACTTTTGAACAGAAGTAGAAGAGGTTGATTAAAGAGTCAGACGATGTAAACAGAACCCCAAAGGGAAGGCAAGATCATCGACTTGAAAATCGTTTTCTTGTCCCTGATTTCTGCAACAAAACTTAATCGAATAGTGGTCGTTATTCAGTGTGTGCAACTCCACGACATGTCCTAAACACCGGCGTCTATAGCGAAGCGGTAAAGCACTTCTCCTTCGAGTGCAGAAGATCTGAGTTTGATTCCCGTGTGTGTGTGTGGGGGGGGGGGGTAGGTTGGTATTTCAGAATTTTTACTGGGATGATGTATCACTACCCTATCAACCCGACAGGCAAGGTAGACGCCCGCCTCATAAATTATCTAAATCTTTAAAATGTTCAAAACGCTGGGAATTATTTTTTCTGCGACTGAAGCGTTAATCACAACTATTTCTTCTTTTTCTCTACAAATTAAAAAATATTTCAACATAAGAGATCCAGCATTACATTCTGCAATAACAACCCTGTTTACTGGTAGAAATGAATTTGAAATACCTGAAGAATTCCACTAGACACACAGCAAGGGTACCTCGAGGTGTGGGAATGTCCTAGTGCAAGCTCCTAGACAAAGAATGGAACATGGTTCAACGAGTGACGGTCGAGTAACACGGCTCTGGCCCGCACCAATGTCAAAAAGCTGACTGTTGCAAATGTGGACGCCTTATCTGTCTTGTGTTGTATAATGTCACCAAGTCTTGAACACCAGAAAGAGATGATAAGAAACCCAGGAAAAGCTCCCAGAAACACTTTCTCTTACGGTTCAAGAGTATGGCACTATCACAAGTTGGTTTAGGTTTGGTTTGAGGGCTGCACAGAGGAAGGAGAATAACATATCATTGCAACGATGGGAGTCTCTTTTGTCGTAAGGCTATTCAATATTCAACGGACAGAAATTGTTTAGAGATTAAGTTTAATGTGAGCTTAGGTCTGACTAAAAAATTAACAGTGTCTAATGCAGGCCCTGAACTATGGGTTTCAGAAATCTTTATGTTGCTAGACTCGATCTCGATAAACAGATCGCTACCGAAGAAATATGAACGTAAGACTTAGTAAATACGGATATGAAAAATACCACCCTTATACCAAGGGGATTGAGATAAATATTAAGTGGAACCCTATTAGATAGGGAAGAAGGGGGGACTTGCTGCTCAATTGTGCTACAGGGAACTGTTAAATATAATTATGTATCGCCCTGCCAAAAGGACGGGCAAGTAGGAGCGCGAGTCCAGTATTTTGGAATCGAGTCCAAGTCCGAGTATTTATACAATGCTCGAGGTAGCACTCACAGAGGCTACATACTCGCGAGTACTCGGACACCCATAAAAGCGAGTTATAAGTCTTTCTTTTTTTTAAAAGCGTTTTACGGCTCTTGCAACTGAGTAAGGTCATATGAACGCGCAGGACACATGAAACGTTCTTAGTTTGTAGGAAATTTTGAATTTTGCCCGGGTGGCGGCCGAAGCTTAATCTTATTGATTTTGGGACTCCGGATCTTTAACGTGCGCAACTTGCACTCGAGACCTCCGAGACAGTTATAAGTCTAAAAAAAGAAAGGCAGGACAAACAGTGGTCAAAAAGATATCTTTACAAAAAGACGTTTTTTGAGAGCTAAAAGGCACACAGCGCTTCATCTGTGAACTAATAGAAGAACGAGAGTTGACACGTTTAAAGAAGCTCATAATTTTAACTTAACCTCAATAGAAGGGCGAATAGCGTCGTCAAAACACGGATACGTCGAGATTTTTATGATTATTACATTTCTATGATCGTGATTTCAATTTTATGACACACCCGACAATTTTGAGAGACGGGGTGGGGGGGGGGGGGGGGGTTATAGAATTCAACGACTGACACATAATTCCTTCCATGAGCGATATTCAAAAAGTATTGAGGCGGCAAAACTGTGGACAATAACAGAAAATTGAAAATGCACAACGAAGAACAGGAAAGATTCCTAGTCCCAAAACAGTAAAACCTCATTCACTTGATGTAAAACGCATAGACGTTGGCACTAATTGGCATCAGAGGAGTTGATCTTTTGATGCAGCATAAAATGAAGTCACGGTGACAAGGAATTGGCTCTGGAAACTCTCTGATTAGATATATAATCTATAGAGAGGTGTATACTTTGACAAATAGGAGCGAGGATCTTACCTGGATGTCAGAGCCCTAAAAACCCTTTTGTTCTAAATATTTATATTGTTTTAATTTTGTTTTAGCTTGGATGCCTATACTGCCCATTGAAAGACTAAACAAACTTCAGAGTATTCAAAACATTATTGTGCGAGTTGAAAAGAGCCTTAAAAAATCAAAAGATGAACTTCTTAAGGAAAAAGTGCTGTGCTACAATTAAAACAAATGGTCTTGAATTGTTCCTCTTGAAAGTCGAAAGTTGTAAATTCAACAGAGTTTGTCAACTGCACCCAAACAGGAAGACTTTGTTCAAATTACTACGAGTTCTATATTATACAAAAGTGCGAAAAACCCCCATGACAAAACAAAGTTGTGGCACTGAAATGCTCGTTTTTTTCTGGGGGTGGGGGGGTGGGGGGGGGGGGGGGAATTTAGGACTTTTGACAATCCCAAGGCCTAGAAAAAATACGTTATAACAATTTTTTTTTCTCAGAATTATACCATGTCAGTGAAAATAAAATAAAAGCAACGGAAATGTAGTTTCTTAGGAGACTCCTGAGAACACCTTGGAAGGAAAAGAAATCAAATGAGGTAATACAGAGACCCTAGTGGGACGCACTCTGATAAAAGAAATCAGGAAAAGACAAAATATGCAGTTTCTGGGACACCTGAACAAACATAAAGGACTTTCACTGGCAAGGTTGAAGGCAAACGAGGCATTTGTAGGCTCAGAGCAACCTACTTGGGGAACTTAAACAGATGGTAAAGGGGAAAGATAGGGGGTAATGTCCATTTTTAGAGCACCCAAGCAAAGGAATGAATGGAGAACCATGATCGCCGATGTCTGCCGCAGATATGGTACTTGATGATTTTGAGTCCATCCGTTCGACTTCTACCCCGTCTAATGCAAGTGCCATAGTTAATGGCGTCATTGTGCGCGTATTGTGTGTTTGTTTTTGTGTATGTGTGCGTGTATGTGTGCTTGTTGTGCGTAGTAGAAGTAGTAATAGCAACAGCAGCAGCAGCAGCAGCAGCAGCAGCAGCAGCAGCAGCAGTAGTAGTAGTAGTTTGTTTGTTTGTTTAGTATAGGGTTTTACGGCGCTCGCAACTGCATAGGTCATATGAGCGCGCGGGACACACCTAATACTTTTTCGTTGGTAGGAAATTTTGAATTTTGCCCGGGTGGCGGCCGAAGCCTACTCTTATCGATTTTAGACCACCAAGGGATCTTTAACGTGCGCAACTTGCACACGGGCCCTCCGAGATTTTTCGCCCTTGTCCGAGAAGGCTAGGTGTAGATCTTTCCTACCAGAAGATCAGGGGTGTGGCAGAAAGACAGCAGTTAGGAGGAGCCAAGAAGTAGCAGTAGAAAGGCTGCAGAAAGAGTCAGGAGCCCAGAGGAGGGGGCAAAGGAGGTGAGGGGGTGGGGGCAGAAAGTGGAAATGAAAGCAGACAACAGAAAATTGTCAGAGATCAGGAAAGGATGCGAAAGGAGACAATTTTAGAGAAGAAAAATTTTTTGGTCGCTACCCGGAATCGAACCCGGGACCTTTGAATGAGAGGCCAACACCTTAACCTCTAGGCCACGAGAGCCCCCAGTAGTAGTAGTAGTAGTAGTAGTAGTAGTAGTAGTAGTAGTAGTAGTAGTAGTAGCAATAGCAGCAGCAGCAGCAGCAGCAGCAGCAGCAGCAGCAGCAGCAGCAGGAGCACCGTTTCCATTATTCTTATCTCTTCGTCGTTATCATTATTATTATTACCTAGATCTAGATCTAAATGACATCTCAACGCTGTTAATAAGTAAACGCAGCGCAATTTCCTGAGACGTATTATTTCTCTCTTCCTTAAATCACTTTAATTGTTTCCAGTAACAGTGAGAAGGGGGGAATACATTTAACATGTGATGCATATGAAAACAAACACCGCTAATAGTTATCTGCACAGTTTGTTCTCTTAGATTTTTCTTGGTATGACATTCCTTTCTGAAAGAAAAGTCTTATTGATTTTTCGTAATGTAGATCTATACTCTTTTTTTCCTTTAGAGAAAATCTAGACCCAAACTTCTGCGGGTCCCATGATAGTTAAACATGAATAGTGAGATTTGTTGAGGGTTTTTTTAAAATTCAGCAGTAGAGCTACATGTGAGTTGTTCTCTTGACCATTGTATGACAACTCACCTATTGTTTGTCCTCGTGGTGCAGTAATGCGTTTCTTTTTTCTTTTTTTCAAGAGTTCAGGTGTTTCACACCTCCATCGACACCAAATTTAGGTCAAAGCAAGTTAGTTGTCGGGCTTCAACCCAGCTTTTCAGGGCCAACCCAGGCAGAGAGGAAAACACGTCTCAATAGCAGAACATGCTTCTCTTACCTTTTTATCTACGTGTCTACTAATCTGCTTTGCAGATCTGACTTGGGGGAAGGCCGTACTGACACTCAACTTTGATGTGAAGTTTGAGCGTCAAAATATCACCCTGCAGGCTTTATTTTGCCGACGGGCACCGAACTTTGTTTGAGATACCTGCGTAAGTCCAATGTCATATTGAACAATGTTAATTTTATCCTGTCCTCTCATGATTACTATCTGTTAAATAGATGCAATAGCGTTGGAGAAATACATCAGCACATGATGCAGACTAGCTTGAGACATGGGGATAACTCGTTCTCTTTTATAAAAGAAAGAACCACATGCTTGAATGCCCATGCCCTCTAAGGACAGCTGCACGCTCACAATCATATAAGACTGCTTTAATCTCTTTTGACTCTTTCAAGCTCATTCTCTGAGATCTTGAACTGAAACAGATGCATGTGCATTATTGTCTCTTACAACACAAACTATTGATTGATCCCACGTTGGGGACGCTAGATAAATGTTTACATAATTTGAGAATTTAATAATGACACAATCGTTTGTGTTTCTAAAAAAATGATAGCATGAATTTGTTTGTTTGTTGTTTTAGGGCTGGTGGGGTTTTTATTGGACAACTTTGCATACTGTTGTGTCACAAGATTTGGCTTGTGTTCTTCTTTGGCCTGGACTGCTACTGACAAAATATGCTGTTTTATACTGGCCAAGCTTTTACTTCATAAGACTGGTGATATTTTCTGTTGTCTTCAGGAATTGACCAAATACCCGTCAAGATTGCCTGATATAATCATTAAGAAATACAATTTTTTGATACAATTTGTATTATGAATACACCTATCACCTTTGTTATTTATTTTCTTTTATAACATATTCTGCTCTTAAAAATGTTTTGTTTCTTTGTTTTTTTTGGAAAGTGCTTTACGGCGCTCGCAACTGCATAACGTCATATGAGCGCGCGGGACACATTGAACAATTTCAGTTGGTAGGAAATTTAGAATTTTGCTCGGTTGGCGGCCGAAGCCTACTGTTATCGATTTTAGACCACCAATCGATCTTCAACTTGCACACGTGACCTCCCAGATTTTTCGCTCCTGTCCAAGAACCCCGGACCTTTGAATGAGATGTGAAAACCTTAACCTCTTGGCCACGAGAGCCTCCTGAAAATGTTTGAGTTGAGGTTGTTCCATAGACTGTTTATATGGGCAATAGACAAGACAGAAAAATTACCCTCCTTGTTAAAGTAAGGGCACTACAATCTTGACAGAGAACAGTCATTATACAAAACAAACCAACTTACTTGCATGAATTGTTGACTAGACTACAGCCCACGAGATAACCCTCAACATACATCCCCAGATCCCTTTAGTCATCAATGATGGAGTATAGTATCTTTCAGTTTACCATTATGCCGGTGTTATTGGAGTCACAAAACACTTCTGCTCATTTTCTTTTCTCTTTCTTCCCTCCGAGAGTATGATGACTGCCGTAGAGAGGCAGACAAAGGCGCCTCATCCCTGGAGACTCGTCTGCTGTAATAAGAACTTCCCGGACAAATTTCTGCCAGGAGCTCTTCACTCTCCTAAACGACGAATTTTGTTTTGGGACGGAGACAGAGAGAGAGAGAGAGAGAGAGAGAGAGAGAGAGAGAGAGAGAGAGAGAAAGAGAGAGAAAGAGAGAGAAAGAGAGAGACAGAGAGAGAAGGGGAGGGGGCCGAGAGAGCGAGAGGAAGAGACAGAGAGAGAAAGAAGGGCGGGGTGGGGAGAGAGAGA
>NW_004797605.1:636339-636838 GCF_000002075.1 Aplysia californica
AGAGGGGGGGGGGCATTATAGTTTACCGTCTTAAGAATTAGTTTTCAGCTGCTGTTTTCGGACTCGGTCAACATTGCTTGAGTTTTTCCTAGAACAGTGCATCAATGTTATCATGTAAACAGATTGGCGCGACAGAGAGGTTGACAGAAGACATTACAGCCACACAGCAACGATGCTGTCCCTAAATTTTCTACTAGGGGAAACAGCTGACGATCCACATTATCCGGTCTGCTTAGGGTGAGAGAGATGGGTGGACAGAGAGAGAGAGAGAGAGATATGGGGGAAAAGGGGAACCGGACATAGAGAAGGGGAGAGAGAGGGAGGGAGGGACAGAGAGGGAGAGAGAATGGGGGGGGGAGAGGAGGGAGAGGGGGGAAAGACAGAGATAGAAACAGAAAGAGGCATACAGACAGAGAGGGGAGGGAACTCAAGAGAGAGAGAAAGAGAGAGAGAGAGAGAGAGAGAGAGAGAGAGAGAGAGAGAGAGAGAGAGAGAGAGA
>NW_004797605.1:637609-640971 GCF_000002075.1 Aplysia californica
GATAGATAGATAGATAGATAGATAGATAGATAGATAGATAGATAGATAGATAGATAGATAGATAGATAGATAGATAGATAGATAGATAGAGAAGTAGAGAGAGAGAGAGAGAGGGAGGGATAGATAGATGTCAATTTGAGCTTTTTGCCCCCTTTCTGCTAAATATGTCATCACTTTGCTCTTGTTCCTAATGTCAAAAGGTATAGGCCCAAATCACTACAGTACGAAGATTATCTTAGAAATTTAAATCTATGTCTACTATGGCTTCAACTCATTCAACAAAATAGTTTTATATAATATCACACACACACACACACACACACACACACACACACACACACACACACACACACACACACACACACACATACACACACACACACACACACAGTCGCCGCGTGGTAGCCTTGCTCGATTCCATCCCAGACATGAGGGGTTCTGGGAGTTGAACTGGAGCCACGCGTCGGTGATCAGAGAGTAAAGAGTCATAAAGTTAGCTTTGTCGAGTGTCTTCTGTCCGGACTCCTTCGCAACTGTCGATGCCGGGTACTAACACTAGAGGCCCTAGAGAACGGACGCGTCTGCCATAAACGCGTAATCAGTTCTACTGTACGGAGATGTCTCGGGCAGTGCGAGAACAGGCCTTGTAATACCAGAGTACGAACTCTATCACTTTCAGAAAGGCTCGTTTTTTAAAGTGGCTTTATATAACTCTTAGAATACGAAGCGGACACATACGTCTGATCAACACCAAACCAAAAGCAAAATTGTGGTAAAATTAGAACCATCATACTTTAGATTTTAAACACGAATTTGCATTTTTTTTCATGTGCGTTGTTCTTTGCCATTTTAAAACAAAACATAAAGCTGTGTAAATATCAAAGGTATGCTTATTTTCTAAATGCCACAAATCAGCACGCCTTCAATTCAAGCGTTGTTGAATGACCAGAAAGAGCGTACTTAATTATGTAACCATAATTTGGTGTTGGATGGGTGTAATGACCCTCTAAACGTTTTTTTAAGGTTATTCAAGTTAACGGAGTTGATATGTCTACTGAAAAGTTGTTGCATTATTGTTTTTCCTCGCTGAACTTACTCATCATAAATATCTGCCTGCCTGTACTTTAAGCGTATCCTCATACATCAAATCAGCATTTTTTTCCGTGGCTAATAGAACATTTAGCTTGGAACTTATCTTTTTATACGAAAATAATCAACGTTTGCATATTTTCAGATTTGAAAATAGCTGCGATTAAACATGGAATAGGCTTTCGACTATAAAAGTTAAGAGGGGGGACCTCTGATGTGACGTCTCTCTAAGATATAGTGAATGTGTAAAGAGCTTTGAGGAACTCCCCAAACAACCCGAAGTTAAGAACACCACTTTGGAGATTCCAACCAAGATCGTCAGTTCTATAGAACGCCAAATGGTCGCCGTGATAAGGCCGGATTAGGTCAAGATCAGTACAGCTACTATTTGAGGAGAATCAGCTTTGAAACTTGCAATTATTTTCTTTGGATTCATACTATCTAAAATCCCCAGCTCAACCATCAATGAGTGCAATTCCAACATAAACGGTTCCCATTCATACGTCACAACCCCCCTTAAAGCGTTAGAATGGTATCTCTTCAGTTCACTGGGAATCTGCACAGTTCATTACCACTCTATAACGCCTCGATTCTACGCAGCAAAGATACTACCCCCAAAAACCATTAAAGTGAGCCTTGCCATCGAGATGATCTCTATCTGTTTTGTTTAAATGTAAGTGTTTAACGATCCAATTGACACAATTTAGATCATTTAGGAGGCAGGCTTCCCATCGTGCCTGCCAGGGCCAGCCCCCGCTGAGAGGTATACAACATCCCAGTTTTTAAAAAAGACTCTACTCAGGAATCGAATTCGGGTTCCCAGCGTGTGAAAGAAAAGCGCCTAATCACTACACCACAAACACCGGTAAGCTATCTGTTCAAAATCGTTTTAAACGCCAAAAAAAAAGAAGAAAAAAAGATGTTGGTCCACTTGACGGTCTATGGCCATGTTTCTGCTCTACTCGACTCTCTACCGCCGGGCAAGGCTGTCAAGTGTGCAGCCTGATCGTCTACAGGTCTACTACAATCAACAACCCTGAGCTTAACCTTAATCCAAACCTTAACCTTTATTCCTGAAGCTAACCTCAAACCGAACCGAAACCAGAACCCTTACCTCAGCCATACATGACCCAACGCTAATCTTCATCCTAACGCTAACTAATTGACACAGCACCAGTAGATCGTGATCAACCCAATAGGCCGTCAAGTGAAATGGCAACGAAAAAATAGTAACAACAGTAACCACGCCAGTGCAAAGAAATAATATTATGTATGCCGCGCCGCCTTCGAAACAACCAAGACTGTGTAGTAGACGCAAATCTCCTATTAAGTTTAGTTTTTAGTTCTAGTAGAGGTTTTACGGCGCTCGCAACTGCAAACGGTCATATGAGCGCCAAGGGGTGAATATCAACAGAGAAGTCCATACAGGGATTCGGGCTTACTCTGCTCACCTCTCTAGTTTCATCAGCACAAATTCTGTTTCGACTATCAAGGCACCCCGGAAATAGCGGGTAACAAGAGTGTGACAAACATACAAAAGAAGTAGAGGAAAATGACGATGGTAAGGATTAGGAAAGAAAAAGCAGCAGTTCCCTGTTGCAGTTCAGGCAGTTATGAGCATGACATTGATGAATCAGCCCATTTGCGCATTTACAATTTACAATTCTACTGTGCCTAAGAAGACATTAATGTCCTCCTATTGAGAGTGGCCTAAAGACACTTCAGTCAGTAGCACTGCACCTGGGAGTAAAACTCCTATTAAGAAAAACAACCGAAAAACAAACACGAATATTATAATATCATATCTACCTTCTAAATACCCTTTTAAAGAAACCCGGTATTTTATGTCCACATGAAAAGGTCCACAAAGCAGTAGTAGTGATCACAACTGCACCTCTATATTCACTGCACTACAGGGACTCACTATGAAAAGTGACACGACGCGGCTCCCTCTATTTAAGCAGGTCTCAATGCGGAACCAGACACTGGCCTCTCGGTTCCGTAACTCTTAGGTTAGTTTTGTTTGACGTCAACGTGCATGGTTCAAGACTTCACTGTTCGGACCGTCACGAGGTGATATCGATGTTGACACGGTGTGTGAGGAGTGAGGCTTAAGGAGCACGTGTCTATGTTCACGATGTCAAGCTTGTTTTACAACCGTTGCCTTTAAGAACCATAAACGTATCTTCATAACATTTTTATAAACGTAAATTGATAACTGAAAGAATAGATACATTTAGCAAATAAACACACACACACAATATATATATATA
>NW_004797605.1:641619-642790 GCF_000002075.1 Aplysia californica
TGTGTGTGTGTGTGTGTGTGTGTGTGTGTGTGTGATATCATCGTCGTTATCTTTGTTGTTTTTGCGATTAGAGATGAGAGGAGAAAGAAAATACCATCGCACATAGACCAAAAAAAAAAAGCCAATGACTCACATCAAATGTTCTACAGACTAACAGTGAAATAGTACCAGGCAAACAAACCCATACACGTACCCCTCCACAAACCTGACACGCCACTGAAAGACACAAACCCCGGACGACAAATTGATTCAATTTTCGAATTGAGAGCTTGTAAGACATTGCTTTGTAACTCAAAATGTGCTTTGTAATAACCACATCAGTGCTGTTAAAAACACATTTGTCCACACAACCAAGACAGGAACAACTCTTAGGAATGGAAATAAATTGCGAAAAAGGGGGGGGGGGGGAGCGAGTAACTATAGGAAAGCTGAAAGTGCCATACCGTGATTTGGGGAAGAAAAAACCGGGAATTCATATAGAATGACATTTTATTTTCCTTTCGTACTTTGTTACAAAGCATCCCTCATACAAGTTGCATAATTAGATGATACCTAAAGGTAACTGTCGGCAAGACAAGGAGGTCGCAGAACTTTGGCACAAAAGTGCGGATCTATTTAATCCTGGACCAGAAATAAAAGAAAAACGAATAATATCATTATATTTAGTACCCTACAGTGTGCCAACCTAGGTAAGTTTTGTGTACTTTATCTGTAACCTGAACACTTTTGCTTGGTACTGTTTCTGAGTAAACTGGTAAGATTACGAATCCAAAACCTACCCTGGGAAAGGTGGGGGGTGTTGGTGTGTTCAGTATTACCATCTGGCAGAGCTTCGGTATCTGAATTAAAGACAGCAACCGTTTTTACTTACTACCCACAGCACTTGTGATAATAAACCCAACTGAGGTAACCTGCTTTTGCAATACATATGTATATTATTCCAGTCTGACCGTATCGTTTGTCTTTGAGTTTATAAAGGGATTAAACTTCTCTGGCCGTAGGGTGGAAAAGGCGTACGGTAAGCCAAGCAATAGGCCATTTATTAAGTGTGTACAAAGCTCTCACGGACCTGGCAGAAGAGTGATATATCACGCCTTACGCTCTCACACACGCTACCCATTCCCCACCTTCTCTCTTCTCCCCTCTCCCTCGTTCTTCTCTCAATCACCCC
>NW_004797605.1:643832-646038 GCF_000002075.1 Aplysia californica
GGGAGTACCAAACTTACTGCCTCAATCCTTTATTCCCAAATATCATAAAGAGGACCAATTTTTGTGGCACGCAATGACGGATGCAGCTCAAGTAAATCAAAGTTTTCATACTTAAATTAGGTTCATCATATTTGGATTTAGAGCACGATAACAGGAGCCACAGAAACGTAGAGAATGGTAAAGAGTGGACATATTGCAGGCGGGGCAGTTTCGGGCTTAAGGGGGGGGGGGTAGGAATATGAAGATATCGGGGGTAAGGAGCCATCCACAATAGAATGTTTTTGACAAACTTGCAGATAAAGACTAAAGCTGACATTCCATATGCCCGAAAAACCGATGCGAACTTCGGGTGCGAATTTGGCGTGCGACCTATTTTTTTTTCGCAACAACTTTTTTGTCATTGTGTAAATCCATACACCGGAATTTCGCATGGCCGAGTCCGAAATTCGCATGTGAAGATTTTGTTTCGCACGATCTCGAGGGAGCGAAACTTTTTTTCTTCAGTACCCGAATTCTGCGTGAAATGGGTGGGGCTCATTTCCCACCCAATCTATTTCCTAAGAACGAAGCAGCATGGAAGCATTAGGTAAGCGGGAAAACGACAAAATGTTGATATCCTTGGTTCCAGAGAGAAGTATTAAAACTAAGACTGAAAAGAGGTGTTTATTTTTAAGGTGGCCGCCATTTCTATTTCAACCACATATTTTTTTTTAAGTTAGTGGGAAACTTTCGGGAGTCTATGTAATCTATCTATGCATAATTTATCGTTTAAATCATGTAATAACAAAAACAGCATTTCACTTACCCCCTCCTTAAATGCACTTAAATATAACTTCCAACATACATTAATTATAACTTAAGACTGCTGTCAGTGCCGCAGCCACATCAGCCAGCGCCGTCAGTAATAGGACCGAAGCTTCGAAAAGAAAACGACCCAAGAAAGCAAAGCCTATGAAGGAAGGACCATCATCAAGTCTGGACAAAGCGATTTAAGCCCTGATTGAAGGTCATCGAAGAAATAGAGACAAAATTAAACAAAGTATGCAGCAGCAAGATAGGCCTAATAAAGATGACAATTAATTATTCTGCACAGACATTTACTCCCGAATGACAAAATGTCTCCGCAAATACAGAGTTTTCTCAAATACATTATGTATGAGATCAGCACCCTTCTGTTCAATGCCGAAAATCCATATTTTCCCCAAATGCCAATTCTCCCCCCCCCCCCTTTCCCTTCACCAATTCCTGCTACCCAGCAATCGGTAACGGAAGATACGACCTCCAATAAAACGCAGCCCCCTACCCTGGACATCGCCCCATACTCTCTAGCAACAATGTCCTCAGCAAGTAGGCCTATCTCTGACATCATTGCTAATTCTATGCATATTTCACAGATTCCGTTTTTTTTGTTTGTTTGTTTGTTTGTTTGATTGTTTGTTTTGCGTCATATTATGTTTTACTTTTGTTGAAATCAAAACATCAGAATGTACTGATCAAAACAAATGTTGGCGTTTACATTAGTTTGCTCGCCAAACGTTCTCTTGGGCATATCCCCTCTCGACTGATGCCGTGTTTGACGAGGTCCCCTTTTACCAGGTACAGCTAATGTAAACGCCAGGTACAGTACATAATTAAGCAAATTGCTCCCTTGTTAGTCGCATGTATTTCTTGAAGAGATCTCCATCAAGGTCAAGCTCTTTGACAAAGTTGTCTTAAGCACCATGCTGCTGTCTTAACTGCAAAATACTATTCACCCAAAAGCAATGTTTTCTCATTGCGCCACATATTATCTGCTTTCGTAGGTACAGGAGTTCTAACAGCAAAATTCTCTCGTTTTCAACGTAGAGTGTTTGCGTTTGACTTAACCAGTGCCATGATTTCAGTCAGAAATGACGGATATGAATTTCGGGTTTATGGAAGGAGGGCTCTTTTTTCATCACACGAAATTCGCACCCGAAGTTCGCATCGGTTTTTCGGGCATATGGAATGCCAGCTTTACAGTCAAAAACGGGTTAGCGTTTTGGGCGCTTTTGGTTGGGGGGGGGGATTTTTGTTTCGTTTGATTATTTGTTTTGTTTTTAACCCATAAAACAAAAGACGGGAGGGTTTAGAAAAGACAACATGATGATAAATAGTGCAACATAGTAGCCTAAGTACAGATAGACAGACAGGCAGGCACACACGCACACACACACACACACACACA
>NW_004797605.1:646138-648395 GCF_000002075.1 Aplysia californica
GAGAGAGAGAGAGAGAGAGAGAGAGAGAGAGAGAGAGAGAGAGAGAGAGAGCGAGAGCGAGAGATAAAGATAATAGATAGCATTGATTCTGTTGCAGCCGGTGTGCGGCAATGATTCCCCCAAATTATCCTTTTCTGTGTAGATTTCTTTAGTGAATCTTGCCTTTAGGATCTATTCGTTTACAGTACAATACTATTGGTCCCGTGTTCTTGGTTTCCGTCTCCTGATTGCTGGACGTTGCCCAGACAGGTCAATAATTTTAGGGTGTTTTTTTCTGGATGAGATCTTGGTGATCTGACATTTATAACACAAGGCTCAAAGGAGCGACGCTGCCTTGCTGGGATTTTTATCTGTATGTTATTCCTCTCATGGCCAGAAAAAGTAAAAAGAAGACGAACAATGAGGTGTGTCAGATTCTCCACACAAGACAATCCTGCTGAATAAAAATAACATGCAGGAAAATGCAATACCATGACTACTTAGAACGATACGAGACCATTGTGAAAGAGGGGCTTGGAGGAAGGATGTGGGGTAGGAGAGCCAGGAGAAGACAAAGAGTAACATGGATGGACAGCATAAAAACATGGACTGGCCTGGATATAGCAGAATGTGCAACGGCAGCTCGCAACAGTGGAGGATGGAGGGCCCATTACACATCAACATCTGAGTCAGAGATCACACCCCTAGGTAAACTCCTCCCGTCCGACCAAACTAGTAGACTAATTAAAGTGTTTCCAGCAGGGTTTTTTCTGCATCACGTCATGTCACTTGATTGTCAACGAATAGTGCTGGGTTGTTGTTTTCCCATTCATTAAAAAAAAAATTATTACTTATTGTGCTTTGATTATTAATAGTAAGTGTATTTGTACAGTCAGCGGATAGCTTTAAGAATGTCTAGAGAAAACAATCCACTCAAATAGAAACCCAAATGTAGCCATAATGAAGGATAAAGAGTAGTTTGGTTTGGTTAGGTCTAATATAGGTTTGAGCGTTACTCAATAAACAAACGTTCCTCTGTGGTAATTCCCCCATCGCCCACACAATAAAGTGATTTATAATTAATGTTTTATCACATTCTTCCCTGTTATTTACAATGGGCAAATTATCTTTGACAGATATCATCTGCTTAGAAAGATTTTTCCGGCTTGATTTTCCATGTTTTTCTACCGTCGTGGCAAATGTCGGGAGGTGGTGGGTTTTTTTTCCTTTAGAAAAGCTATGGAATTATTCTGAGCCATGTCCACAAGAAATCAGCAAAGCCGTTTTTAATCGAAATGATGGAAGAATGTTCTTTGATTCTTTTATGAAATAGATAACACAATGATAACTTTGAAGAATATAAAGATTATATCAAAATGTGTTGTTTTTTTAAACTTCATTTCCAGAACGCTTTCAGGACCAAATGTCATTTCAGCTTTTGAAATTAACGCCCCTTTCTTCAACACTGTGATTTTGAACTCTTTAAAGGAAATGGACGTTAAGCAACAGCAGACCAAAGCCAAGGTTGTGTCACATTTCGAACCACAATACACAAGTCAGAAACATGAATTTGCGTATTTCATAGTATGAATTTTATTGTATTCTTACGGAAAGGAATAAGAGAAAACGTTTCATATTTTGTTGGAATTAGGTAGGTATAAGGCTTCTTCTTTAAATGTGCCTCCAAAAAGTGGGTCTTCAAGTGTTTTTGAATAACCAGAAAGCACGTCTTCAAAGAGTTAAGAGGCTGAACCTTTGAAAGGCCAAACTGACAGGCTATAGAGCCAAGAAAACTTCAAACAACTGGTGTGTTCCAAGAATACCACCTTGACATTTTAGACAACAGTTGGACTCTCAGTGGCCCAGAATGTTTCAACAGAACATCTACGCATATAATATACACACGCTCATATTCTCTCACTCACTCACACACATATACATACGCACGTATATGCACACACACACGCAAACCACACACACACACACACACATACACACACACACACACACATACACACACACACATATACACACATACACACACGCGCTTGCATACATTCCCTCATTCACTAACTAACTCACACACATACACATTCATACTTACATAGACATCCACTCCCACACACACACAAGCACATACACCCCCACCCACCCCATCCCCCCACACAATCTCTACTACACACACAAACACAAATGCACGCATCCGGACATACACACAAAATACATAAATACACACAAACACACACAAACACACACATACACACACACACACACACAC
>NW_004797605.1:650338-657838 GCF_000002075.1 Aplysia californica
ATAGAGTGACACCATATAATACAATCGCCACATACACGCAAACACATACACAAATACACAAACAAACACTCTTACATACACACACACACACACACACACACACACACACTCACACACACACACACACACACACACACACACACACACACACACACTCACACACACACATCACACGCAAACATACTTGAGTAAAAATTCAATTTGTCAAAATATGGGCGGTTGGATAAAAGTGTAGTGGATGAATGAATGAACAGATGGACAGAAGATGGATAACAGGTTAATGAATGGAAGGATAAATGGAAGGAAGTATGGGGGGTAATTAGAAGAATACATGAATAAAACAACAAATAAAGATGCCTTGACCCTTAACTGACGCCCACTATCGTGGTCCAGCTCTAAGAAAGACAGACTGAGACATTAACATTATACTGGTCAGCCAACAGACATTTACGTTATACTGGTCACCCAACAGACTTTTACGTTGTACTGATCAGCAAACTGACAACAGCGAAGAGACGAAAATTAAAATTGTATGGGCCTGTCACAAGATCCACAGGACTTGCCAAAACAATCCTACAAGCAACCGTACAAGGAAAGAGACAGAGAGGAAGGCAGCGAAGGAGATGGGAGGACAACATCACAGAGTGGACAGGGAATACGATGGGTGACAATCTGAGGAAAGCAGAGGACAAAGAGAAATGGCGAGAGCTGTTTTTCAGATGCAGTGGTGCCCCCACGGTTGCCCCAACCACGGGATAGAAGAAGAAGAAGATCAGCAAACAGACATACTATTATACGTTATATTGGTCAGCCAACAGACATAAATACGTTATACTGGTCAGCCAACAGACATAAATACGCTGTACTGGTCACCTAACGGACATTTATGTCGCTCTGGTCAGTCTACAGACATTTACTTTATACTGGTCAGCCAACAGACATTTACGTTATTAATACTGGCCATCCAACAGACATTTGCGTTATATTGGTCACTTAACATACATTTACGTTATACTGGTCAGCCAACATACATTTACGTTATACTGATCAGCAAACTGACCACAGTGAAGAGACAAAAATTAAAATGGTATGGGCATGTCACAAGATCCACTGGACTTGCCAAAACAATCCTACAAGCAACCGTACAAGGAAAGAGAAAGAGAGGAACACAGAGAAGGAAATGGGAGGTCAACATCACAGAGTGGACAGGGAAGACGATGGGTGACAATCTGAGGAAAGCAATGGAAATTTGGACAGCCAACAGACATTTACGTTATACTGATCAGCAAACGGACATGATATACGTTATACTAGTCACCCAACAGACATTAACGTTATACGTGGTCAGCCAACAGACATAATATACGTTATTAATACTGGTCACCCAACAGACATATTTTACGCTGTACTGGTCAACCAACAGATATGTAGGTTGTACTGGTCACCCAACAGACATTTACGTTATATTGGTCACCCAACAGGCATGTAGGCTGTACTGGTCAGCCAACACACCCGATGACCAGCGATATCATTATCTAGATTAGTTTGGGGGTGATCACGACAATCGTGGATTGGTTACGACGCTATCTCGTTACATCTCCTGGCGCAGACAACAGAGCATATCGCGACCAAATCTGGATGGCGAGGCGTGCTTTGGAATAACTGCTACTGTCTTCCTCCACCCACGAAACCGAATCGAAGGGCTCTCGTGGTCTGGAGGTACGGTGTTCGCCTCCCATTCAACAGAACCAGGGTTCGAAACCTAACAGCGACGGAAAATGCTCTTCTTTTATCTCCTTTCCTGCACTCTTACCATGTTCTGCCATCTGCTTTCGTCTTCACTTTCTGCCCACTCCACCACCCCTCCCGCCCCTTTGCCCCCTCCTCTGGGTCCTTGACTCTTTCTGCTGCCTTTCTATTGCTACTTCCTGGCTCCTACTTCCTGCTGTCTTTCAGCCATACCCCTGAACTTAGGGTAGGTAAGACCTAATACCAAGCCTTCCCGGATAATGGCGAAAACATGTCGGAGGTCCAGTGGGCACTCGTTGCGCACGTTAAAGATCCTCTTGTGGTCCTAAAATCTTTAAGAATAGGCTTCAGTCACAACCCCAGCAAAATTCAAAATCAATTCTACCAAACTGAAAATGCTTATGTGCTCCGCGCGCTCATATCATATTGTGGACGAATTTTCTTCGGATGGTGACTAGTGCGCAGTTCACAGGTCTTTGGGGCCAGAAATTCAAATAAATATCAACATATTATATACCAAAATGTTCAGTATGTTTTGTAAAAAAAACATCTGCAATGTTTGTTTGTGTATTTTTCAACTTTGGTTCCTGTAAGAGGCGATTATGCAACCAAATTTTTCTTGGATACGGATAAAAATTTGAAAATAAAAAGTTAATCATATTTGGTGACACTCAAAAATATGTTTGCACCTAGTCAAATGATACATCAAAACTAGAAAATATTGAAAAACGTGCATTTATTTACATACTTTCCATAACATTATTGTACATTTGGATCATAACATCCGATATTGAAAAAAAAAATAATCTTGAAAGAAGGACAACATGCATTCACAAAAAAGAAAAAAAACCACTCGTATCTTATATGAAATTATTCAGAATTACATTTGGAATAAAGCTATACATGTCTTGAGTGGTATTTTTACTGTAATTTCACCAAAAAGTAGTGATTTTAGAGAGAGAAAAAATGGTTTGACAATTTAGATCTAGACCTAAATCCAACACTGACAAATATTGATTTCTCAATAACAGAGCACTGGCAATTTGAGCCCAATAGTATCAATATTCCAAAGAATATGCCTATATTTCTTTGGTGAGCAAAATAATTTAAATTTTTGTTTGTAAAATTACTAAGACTGGTGTCTGGGCTATAATTTGGGCATCACGATAAAATGAGTTAATATTATGCAGTTACGAGTGCCGCAAAACACTTTACCCCCAAAAATGATCTTTTAAAAACCGAATTTGTTCGATAATATTAAGCGCACACAGCCAATCAGATTCTTCTTTATGCAAAGTGCAAAAGCAACCCTTTGGCACAATACAACAGATTCTACTCGAGATCTTGAAAAACCAACATTTTGATTTTGAGGGTCGCAGTTGAATTTAATTGAATTCGGTCGTACTGTTTTAAAATGGTAGTTTTCATCCAACCATGAAGGAAAATCTAGCTGGCTCCAACTCAGCTCAATTAATCCAACTGGCAATGTGAACTGGTCTTAGATGTGTACCCTCTTTTGGGATACTGAGTGCAAACGTGGTATTGTGGAGAGGTGTAGGCGTGTGCACGTGTGTGTGTGTGTGTGTGGGAGAGAGAGAGAGAGAGAGAGAGAGAGAGAGAGAGAGAGAGAGAGAGGGGGTGGGGGCATGCGTATGTGTGAGTCTGTGTGCAAATGTGCGTCTGGAGTTAATGAAATTTGTCGCGGGAGAGCGTGTCACAAGAGCCATATTTGCGTGTTTAAACCTACTCTTTTCTGTTCTTTTCTTTTCAGAAGTTTTCGTATTATAACACTGAGATATGTACAGCTTTGAAAACGGCAAGAGTAACAACTGCTGTACACGTGCATCAGGAAAGGTCGTTTATATGTATTTTTTAATATTATTTCATTTTGTTTTGTTTGGCTGGGGAGGGGGGATCAACAAGATATCACCACGCAACAAAGATGAAAAATAACATTTTAGTGACGCTCGTGAGAAATTCAAATCCCTTAGAACTTACAACAGTTCTGGTTTTGTTTTCCCTCTTGATGTTGCTGTTTTTTCGGGAGTGTCCTATCTTTTTCAAAATTGATGTATTTTTGTTTTGGTCCTTATTATTTTGGGTTGGGTTTTTCGTTTGATTTCATTTTATTTTTTTGAGACGCGGGGTGGGGAAGAAGGGGTGTCTAACTCTTCTTAACATGAACACTCAAACTCGAAATAAAAACAAATTTCTAGAAAAACACACGAGATAATTAACTATGGTAAGGGCAGCGTGGTAGACAGCCAGACAAACATACGGAGATAGACAGACAGACAAATTAATATGGTAGTAAAATGTCTGTTTGACACACCCATAACACCATCTGCAATGGGCCAAAACACTCACATTGTTGTACACAATACAGCGTACTCATTAACTTACATTACACAGCAAAATAAGCATGCGCAACACAAGTTTAGATTATGGTGTCAGAGTTCAGTTCACTTTTGCCACAAAACTATATAGATCTACATGTGTACATTATAAAATAAAATAAAACTTTTTCACTCACCCTGAACGATGTATTCACACAAGCATAATAACAGCTGGTCTCAAAGTTCAGAAAAACATTTAGCACCGATGTGTGAGTTTACCACAAATCCTTCGCCCCGCAGAGCCCACCCTATGAGACTGAGCAGTCACAGCTGAGTCGAGTCCTGTCTGCTATAGGAAGGGAGCATGCAACTCAAAATCATATTTACATTCATAGGCAATCAGCGGTCGCATGGCATTATTCATTTACGAACGCCGTAAAACTTTCACTAAACATAAAGACTTATGCAGTTACGAGCGACGTAAAACCTTACTGAAACTAAACTAAAACATAAAGACAGTCCCCGGAGTACGCTATTTGGTAACGTTACGAAAACTGTTCAGCCAGATTGTTGGAAGCCGTATTCTGAGCGACTTTTCATGGTAACTTATTTTGCAACCGTGAGGATGAGCGGTAACCTATGTGCTTTGTTCGATTTGGCTCGGATTGGGTTTTTTCTCTTAACTTTTGGCAAATTCGTGTTTTGGACTATTATGATGGTAATTTACCTTTTCCTTCTTTTAAAACATTAAAACCTATAAGCGTATTATGTGGTCTTACAGAAAAGAGATCATCTCCGATGTGTGGGCCCAATAACGAATTTTAGTTAGGTGTAGGTTATGGTCCATGGAGCTCGCTGGATGTCAAAGAGCTCAACTGATTGGAAAAACTGTTAGTTACGTGTAACCTGAATGTTCTGGGCGATAAACTTTTGCTGAGGCAACTGACAGTACAAACACTTTCGGCTGAGAAGACGAGAACCGGCGATTTATAACAGCTCAATGAAAGATAAAAAGGATGAACGTATACTCGAAGTGATAAGGAGAGGCTAAAAACAAGGCTACCCTTGGCCTCGAGTGTTGTAAACGTTATGAAGACATCTCTGCGGTAAATTATTAGAAATGATATAATTGAGTGCGTAAGCAGTCTCAGGGCGATGTCTCCGGCTGACTTGTGCACGACATGTCGTGTGGCGCGATATCGTTCGCTATCTGAGTCCACCTCATCTACAGTGACGCAAGGCGCCATAACATGAACTCAGTCACATTGCCCGGAAGCAAGGAGGTTATAATATACTGTAATAACAAGGTCCTTGCCCGGAAGGCACAAAGCAATACCAAAAGTTTATACTGCTCGCATCGGTACAAAGCTTTGCTTGTTGATTGTTGAGAAAAGAGAAGCACATCAACGTAATAATATAGCCATTTAAAGCTGGGGAAAGTGAGACAGACAGACAGAAACAATAGAGGGAAAGTTTTAAAAAAAGTATGACTTACCAGTGGCGCCCTCCAGCCTTCGGCTAGATCAATGCAAACTCGCCAGCAATACACATACATGTATAATGAAGGCTTGTGTTTAACCTCACTCAAGCATAACCCTCAACGAAAACAACAGTATGCACAAACTTTATAGTTATGTTAAACGCGAGGAGACGTCAGTCTCAAACAGTAGATTTATACTGAATACATGTTTTAATAAAGGTGTTTTTACGCCCCCATCGACAGAATCTAGATCATGCAGGAGACGGGTTTCCTACCCTGCCTGTCAGACCTTACGCGGGCTGAGAGGATTGCAACATCCCAACAGAAAGATCGAGATGCTCGATAAAAATTTCTCCTCACTCGGGAATCGAACTCGGGTTCCCTGCGTGCGACAGCGAAGTGCCTAATCGAAACACCACAGACGCCGGTAGATAAGCCACTTTGACTACAAAACTATTGAACATTTTAGAAAGGGTTGTGTCTTACATCAAATATCGATTCAAACCTCTGACTTTTATAAAGCTATAGTCAACAGTCCTGCAAAACGAAGGCAAAAGGTAGAAGCACAGTGTGTTTTCTCCGTAATAAAACCAACACTTTCCGTAAATCCATCGAGCAAACCAAAGAATTTTGGATAAGGTTTAATAAAGTATACAACAGTAATTTCAACCCATAAAAGTAAACAACAACTGATTTATACAATCTGTAAAAACTAAGCCGGTCATTCCAGTTAGCCCATGCAAAGTACAACACCATAACACAAATCCAAAGAGAAAACCAAAGTAATTCTTGACAATCCGAAAGACGCAAGTCAAAGTACTTTCAAACAGTCCAATTTGAGCGAACCAAAGTAGTTTCTTCGTCCAAGCAGAGTAAACTAAAACAAAGTTCGACAGTCTACGTTGAGTAAATTACCCAAGTGTCTTATTGGCTTTTTACGCGTGTTCGAGTTAACTCTTTGTGGACGTAGCAGATAAATGTTCGATGAGCAGCAGACTGAAAGCAAAGCCGCACGACATTTGAACCATCTTACAGAAATCAGAAACACGTAACTGCACATTACATAATATGCATATTGTTACCTGCCTTTTAAAGTTTTAGAATAAGAATATGAAAACGGAGTCGGAAAATCCGTATTAAAATTTTATGCTCTCTTTTTTTTAAGATCACCAGAACAGCGCGTCTTCAAGCGCAGAATGTGCGACCATAAAGAGTTAAGTGTTAAGCCAGTTATCTCCATGACCAGCAGTCTGATGAACCTAATGTTGGAGGCACAAAGCCTGTGAGTAGCCCCACAGTGCCCTGCCATTAGTCGAGTAACGAGAACGGAGTAATGGCATCTTGGTACCCGGTCACACGTGTTTTTAGCGTCTTCCGAACCCCAGGCCACCGCAATTTTGTCTAGTAGAAGATAAAAAGAAGGAGGCCACGACATGTCCAGTGTTGAAGATTCTGTATGATGGAGAATGCCATCTTGGCCTGATTCTTGGAGTTGATTGCCAGTTTGACGGTACCTAGTTCGATTCTGCTGATAAAGTGTCTAATTTCTTTTTCTGGGTTACTCAGCATGGCGACTGCTCGGTGAAAGACTCCGCATACGTCACTTTTCAAAATGGCGTACGACAGTCTTACTTTATTTTAAGCAGTTGAATTTCGGGTCATTTCCTTTTCCTCAGCAGTGAAATAACTCCAAAATATTGTTAATTACTGTTATAAGTATGTGTGGGACTTCTAAAGAATCTGAATCCTCATTCCTGTCACAAATGAGTTGAGGACATGCGAACACTAGAGTAAATGTGACATTAGTATGACGATCGCACTAGACCAGATGGCGAATGTACGATGGAACGAGACAAACTGAGGCCTTCATCATATTCATTGTGTAACAGAATAATATCTTGGTCAATACCTTTTGATAAATGTACATTGGCAAGT
>NW_004797605.1:662838-665875 GCF_000002075.1 Aplysia californica
TGTCGTCTGCTTTCGCCTCCACTTTCTGCCCCCACCCTCTCATCTCCTTTGCCCCCTCCTCTGGGCTCCCGACTCTTTCTGCAGCCTTTCTACAGCTACTCCTTGACTCTTTCTTACCGCTGTCTTTCAGCCACACTGTGAATAGAGAGTAATGGTTTACATCAATGGCCACACCCCTGATTTTCTGGTAGGAAAGATCTACACCTGGCCTTCTCAGACTAGGGCGAAAATCTCGGAGGGCCCGTGTGCCAGTTATTCATGTTAAAGATCCCTTAAGGTGGTCTAGAATTGATAAGAGAAGGCTTCGGCTGCCACCCGGACAAAATTCAAAATTTCCTGCCTACTGAAAAGTTTAATTGTGTCCCGCACGCTCATATGACCTTATGCAGTTGTGAACGCCGTAAAACATTTACCACCGAAAAAAAAAACTTGGTCATCGTGGAATTCTATAAGTTTAACGTCCCTTTCAACACTGTAAGGTTATTTAGGAGGCGGGACTTCTGAATTTAACGCCCTTCTCCGATAAGACCGAGCCAAATGGGTGAAAAGCCTTCAAACCCCCCCCCCCCCCCAAAAAAAAAGAACCCCAGTTCAGAACACTCAGTTGCGGATTCGAATCAAGGCCATCCACTCCGAAGTACAGCATGGTACCAATTAAACTAACGGTGCGCCAAAACTAGAGTTGGGTAAGCTATTCTGGAACCAGCAATACATATAGACAACCACGACAGGCATCTATGGTGTAAAATGTATGCTCTTCGACGTTGTGCTTAAAAGACGTATCTAATTCTTAAAAAAATAACATCTGTTTTTTAAGTCAAATCTAATTCTTTCTTCTAAGATGATGTCTCTACTCAGCCCAGATTGACTTTGACAAGCAGGCTCAATGCAGCCCGCCTCTTACATTATATTAATGATCCGAATTGTGTTGATGGAGGTGTAGAACTTCAAAATAAATCCACCACGCGATCGTACTTGCACAGAAAGAATAACAACGCTTGTCGGTGTGGTCATCTCGAACTCATTGCGTTTTTTTCTGCTTGTCTGTTTGTTTGTTTGAGTAAAAAGAAGCACATCGACACACTAATTGCCCTTCAGAGATTGGAAAAAGTAAGACAGACAGACAGAAACAACAGAGGGAAAGTATAGAAGTACGACCTACCAGTTGCAGCCTCCAAAAAATGTGTCTATTTTCTGCTAAGAACACGACAAATGTATCAGTTTCACATGTTGTAGCGTAGTATCTCGTCCTATCGTTGTAACAACAGGATCGTGTTCTGCAGGTCAAAGCAGGCCGTTCTGATCGGTCATAGGGACCCTGCATGTCACGTTGGGACACATTAATTGTGTTGCAGCGTGGTGGAATCAGACAGTCGTCAAATTTGGGGTATATATTGAGTTAATAATTGCTATCACATTAATGCTTGTTTGTTTTTCTCGAACTTGCTCAAAATGTACAAGTTGAGATATACGTGCAGTTTCAGGAGACGGGGGTAAACTGATGGTACAGATGGAATTAGCGAAAAAAATGGTCGCCAAACTTCCATGACTCAAAAGCTGGATACTCGAGCTCGTTGTTCAAAAAAACATATTTCGATTTTAAACAACATTTTTTCAGTAAAATTCACAATACAATTTATTCTTTAACAGACGGTGAAGGTCTCTGGGCAAAAAAAAATCCGAATGTTTTTCAACAAAAATCACTCTACGTACAGTTGGAAAAATGCTGATTTCTCCGCTCCTTAAAATTTGACGAGCAGCTGATTCAACAGCGACGACCCACATTCAAATTACTGTATATCTTTGCAGGGATCTAGATTGGTGGCCAAACTGCTGTTTTGTTTGCATTGTTTAGTTTTGTTTTTTGCTTCTTTTTTTTTTTGGGGGGGGGGAGTCGAGGATTTTTTTTGTGTAGGCTTGGGACCGTTGTAAAAGATATCTGCTTGCTGAAAATAGCTAAACTTAAAGTGGGTTTTTTTTCGTTTCTTTTGGTAAGTGTTTTAGGGCGCTCACAACTGTATAAGGTCATATGAGCGCGCAGGACACATTAAACATTTTCAGTTGGTAGGAAATTTTGAATTTTGCCCGAGTGGCGACCGAAGCCTACTCTTATGGATTTTTTTTACTACCAAGGAATCTTTAACGTACGCAACTTGCACACGGGACCTCCGAGATTTTTCGCCCTTGTCTGAGGAGGCTAGGTATAGATCTTTCCTACTAGAAGATCAGAGGTGGGAATGAAAGACAGTAGTACGGAGCCATGGATTAGCAGTAAAAAGGCTGCAGAAAGAGTCAGGAGGAGGGGGCAAAGGAAGTGAGGGGTAAGGGTAGAAAGTGGAGCCGAAAGCAGACGACAGAACATTGCTAGAGGACAGGAAAGGAGGTGAAAGGAGACAACTTTAGAGAAGAAAATTTTTCGGTCGCGACCCGGATTCGAACCCGGGACCTTTGAATGAGAGACGAACACTTTAACCTCTAGGCCACAAGAGCCCCCAACTTAGAGTATAATCTCGTGGTATTAATAAGTCGTTGCTGGTTTTGGGTGTCTGCGCCCCACATCTAGCTAGTGCAATACTAATTATATATCTACCTCTTTGAACACACCCAACCCTCTTGACATTCCAGCTTTATAAAGAAAATGTCTTCCCTGCGTGGAACTGAGATGACGCCTGTAGTAAAGAAAAAGGTTCCCGAAAGTTATTATTATTATAGGTCTAGAATATAATTGTCTGGAGGATAAATTATTATAGATTTGATCATGATATAATTAACTGTGCGTAATTTCAATTGGAAGGAAGATTCCCGGAGACGGAGAAGAAGAATGATTGGCAGAGGAGAAGAAAGAGATAGCGTCACAGAGAGGTGGGGGTGAGAAAAAGAGAGAGTGAGTGAAAGAAGGAAAGAAAGAAAGAAAGAAGAAACAAACAAACAAAAAGTGTGGCACAGAGAGAGAGACAGAGAGAGAGAGAGAGAGAGAGAGACAGAGAGACAGAGAGACAGAGAGACAGAGAGACAGAGAGACAGAGAGACAGAGAGA
>NW_004797605.1:666669-668348 GCF_000002075.1 Aplysia californica
TGTGTGTGTGTGTGTGTGTGTGTGTGTGTGTGTGTGTGTGTGTGTGTGTGTTTGTGTGTGTTTGAATGTATGTCCCTAACATGCACATCACCCTAAGAGCACAACATTCGGTAGCTTGGTACCCATTCGATGAACGGACTCAAAAAAATCGATCGTCAAGTCATTGTGGTTACAGTGCGCACTGCTTGTGAACGGAAGCCTCACTTGTTTACAATGGCGTCTTAGAAGACGGACTTTTCCTAGATTAGATCTAAACGAAACTAGAGTAAAAATGAAAATTAAACTAGTGACTTCATACTCCTTAATATAACTGTGCACTCTTTAAATGACTTTGAACCACCATTAATGTTTTTCAAATTCTTAAGTTAACTGTTTCGGAAGATTTAGGCGACCAAAGTTACGATACTGTCACAAATAATTTACATATATATATTTATAGTGGATGGTTGGCGGGTGCTCTGGTGTGGTTTTCTTTTTCTTTCCTATCAAACATCTACCGTCCTTATCTCCCTTTCTTTTTTATGTTTGTTACTCTCTGGTAACACCTCTAATCTTCTGGCGTTCATATGACCTTATTATGCAGTTGCGAGAGCCGCAAAACCCTCTACTAAAACTAAACTAAACTAATATAATATTTAGGTGTGTGTGTCGCTGTCTCAAAATGAGCAATTTGTAAGCTAGGTTATTACTGTAAATCATTTATTTTAGTGATTCTGCACCGAAATTACAGTTTTAATAGAGGGCCCAAATAGATTGACTTGTTTATTACAGGATCAAGATTTTTTTAAAAATATTTTTTGTTTGGTCACTGGCCCGCAGAATTAAGTGCCATGAAATGGTTCGTGGGCATAAGTATAATAATGCATGAGCCAAAATTTTGTAACGTTTACAGAAAAAAGTGAAAATGTTATCCAGAGTAACACACAAAGAATAGAAGTACAAATAATAACATGGATGGTAGATGTTTGATAGGGAAGAAGTAGCAAACCACACCCTAGCACCTGCCCACCGCCCACACATAATAATAATAATGTAGCACACTACTTCTTCTATAAATAGGCCAAGAACCTAGCCTTCTTCCTTAGCTGCAAAGCAAAGGGCATAGTCGCTTTTGTTTACGACCACATAAAATTGAAACTACACTCGTGGAGCAAGTCAGGACTCATAAACGGCAGTAAACCTATTAAATCTTAGGTGAGAGAAAGATGCTATAATATCCGTCCGTGCAGGTGATCTGGTACAAGAAATAAAATTCTTTTACGTAAAAACAGTCCACGTCACTGACTTATTTGCCCTTGGGGAAGACGGATGTGAAGAGTATAAAAACGTACGTCAACCTTAAAGAAACCTTGGATAACGTGACCTGCTTCTATTTTTTTCCTTCCTTTCTTTCTTTTTCTTCCCCTTTCGTACTTCCTTTCATCCTTTCTTTCTTTCTGTCTGTCTGTCTGTCTGTCTGTCTGTTTGTCTGTCTGTCCGTCTGTCTGTCTGTACGTCCGTCCTTCCGTCTGTTTGTCTATCTATCTGTCTTTCAGTTTTTCTTTCCCATTTCCTTTTTCCGTTTTTTGTTTTTGTCTTTGCACACTGGCAGTTGCTTAGTTATAGTTCATAGTTTCAGCCTTTCCTTCTTTCTCAGTCTTTTCTCCTCCTCCTCCTCCTCCTCCTCCTCCTCCTCCTAC
>NW_004797605.1:670285-672601 GCF_000002075.1 Aplysia californica
GTATATGATGTGTTTACCTCATCACAACAACCAAGCTACAACCCCCACCCTTTTTTTTCTTCCCGCCCCCGCCCCCCCACCCCACCCCCCCCCCCCACCCCAACCGAAAAAAAATCCCTAACCCTTAAGAGTAATGGGGCGTTTTAAGCTCTAATTAAACTAAAAACAAACACAAAAACAACTGGTAAAATAATTAAGAGGACCGGCAGCGAGAACGAAGGAAGGAAAAAGAAAAGACTGCTTGTCACTTGAAAAGAGAAACTGATAGCTGACAGACATAATGACGGACAGGCCTGTCGCACCGTGTTGCTGAATCGCTCTGTTATGTTGTCAGTTTGTTCACTCGAGCAGAACGACTTGACACAATTATTCACGTCCCAGCACTTCCTATGTTGTAAGTGGGTCACTTTGAGCCTCTAATGAAGCAAATCGGGGAAGAGCAAATACACTCGCTCTCTCTCTTTCTCTCTCTCTCTCTCTCTCTCTCTCTCTCTCTCTCTCTCTCTCTCTCTCTCTCTCTCTCTCTCTCTCTCTCTCTCCTCTCTCTCTTTTCTCTCTTCTCTGTCTCCTCTCTCTCTTTTCTTTTTTCTCTCTCTCCTCTCTCTCTTTCTCTTCTCTCTCTTTTCTCTCTTCTCTCTATCTTTCTCTCTGCGCATGTATGGTTATAAGCTCTCTCTCTCTCTCTCTCTCTCTCTCTCTCTCTCTCTCTCTCTCTCTCTCTCTCTCTCTCCTCTCTCTCTTTTTCTCTCTCCCTTTCTCTCTCCCTCTCTCTCTCCCTCTCACACTCTCTCTCTTTCTCTTCTCTTTTCTCTCTCTTTCTTTTCTCTTTACTCTCTCTTTTCTCTCTTCTCTCTCTCTCTCTCTTTCTCTCTCTCTCTCTTTCTCTTCTCTCTTCTCTCTCTTTTCTCTCTTCTCTCTCACTTTCTCTCTGTGCATATATGGTTATAAACTCTTTCTCTTTCTTTCTCTCTCTCTCTTCTCTCTCTCTCTCTTCCTCTCTCTATCTCTCTCTCTCACACGTCGGTGGCCTAGTGGTTAGGCTCTCAGACTCGCAACCGTAAGGCCGTGGGTTCGAATCCCGTCAGGGGCCCGACGTTGTGTCCTTGGGAAAAGCACTTTGCTCAAATTTTCCTCACTTCACCCAGGTGGAAATGGGTACCCGGCTATAGACAGTGAACGATCTTGTCAGTTTGATAGTGTTTGAGCGCGTGAAATCCGCAGCTTGCACTGTATGCTTCCGCGGAAGCCGAGAATGTTTCTGAGTATTCTCAGAGGGTCTGCTGGGGTAATAATAGTTGTAAAGCGCATAGAGCATGCTCTTGAGCATGGATATGCGCTATATAAATGCAATCATTATTATTATTACACACACACACACACACACACTCACACACACACACACACACACACACACACACACACACACACACACATACAACCCGCTGCTGTCTTTCAGCGACGCCCCTGATCTTATGGCAGGTAAGGTCTAACACCTTCCCTTCAGGGTTAAGGCAAAACATTCTCGGAGGTCCTTTGTGCAAGTTGCGCACGTTTATGTCCTTAGGTGGGCCAAAATTTCTAAAGGCTTTGGCGGCAAACCCGGGCAAAATTCAAAATAAATTCCTACCAAACTAAAAATTTTAATCTATCCCGCGCGCTCATATTACCTTGAAAAGTTACAAGCACCATTGAACACTATATAATATTAATACGAGAACAACAGCAAAACATACACCACATATGAAAACAACTGCAAAACACACACGCACGCACGCACGCACGCACACACACACACACACACACACACACACACACACACACACACACACACACACACACACACACACACAAGAACACACACAGACACACACATACATACAGACACACTCAAGAACTACAGAGACAAACGAACACACACACACACAACCACACACACACACACACACACACACACACACACACACACACACACACACTCACACATACACATACACACATAACGCGGTCACCGCTTCAACTTCCATTCCAAGGCAGGGTGAACGCTTAACGGATCATAACATTGCCAGAGTAAGCACTTCCATTAGCAGTGTGCACCACTACACTGTAGATCTAGCAATTCGTCGTACTGTCCAAAACTATCAAACTTGTCTACGGTTGATTTGTTACGTTTGTCCTTTCTTACCGTTAGCAAATGGAATAAACAAGTGTGCTGTGCTCTTCAGCGTTGGCCACGGAACGCTGTTCAAGCTTGGCATTTCTTATTAGCTCCACTGCTTGCCTTCTATGGAGGTTTTATTTGTGTAAGAGAAATACATA
>NW_004797605.1:673124-674846 GCF_000002075.1 Aplysia californica
CCCCCCTCTCTCTCTCTCTCTCTCTCTCTCTTTCTCTTTCTCTCTCATTCTACATAAAAGACTCACGCCATACGCAGACAGTCTTATAATCGTCAAGAATCCTCACACTTTCACCAACAAATAAATTGTACAACAACGATTTCATGGCAGTAACAATGAGTAGATCACGTAGAAATGTACGGGGGAATATCCATAATTCTCTTTCCTCACTGTTCTTTGAAGTCGTCTTCGAGATTCGGTGAAAAGAATCATATCGATATACTAACGGCCATTCAGTGCATGGAAGAATAGACGAAAACAACAAAGGGAAAATAAGGAAGTTTAAGGTTCTTCATTGGTACTTGGTACCCTCTTACTATCTGCTTCGCCTCCTGACCCGAGTTCAAGGTTTCTTGCTCTCTCTAGGGTTTTTTCTTCTTGTTGTTGCTGTTGTTGTTGTTGTTGTTGTTGTTGTTGTTGTTTTTACTGTTGTTGTTGTTGTTGTTGTTATCACTCAGGTCTGCTGAGGTAATTGTATGGACTGTAATGTGCATAGAGCTTGCTGTTGATCGGGAATTTGCTCCATAAAAATGCTGTCTATTATCACTTTATAATTGTATTTGTTGTTTTGTTTATATAAACTGTAGATCTATGACTTTATACAATGAACTAAGAAAACTTCTCCCTGTCACTGGACTGAAATTATTATACCAGTAATATTAATTCAGACTATCAGCAACAGTTTTCAAAATTATAAAATGTAAGCCCACTATATCAAAAGACTATCGCGGGTCTACCGATCACGGTTGCGTTCAGTTTAGAAATCCTGGCCCGAAGCTACGAGAACAGATCAAGCCCATAACACACAGAAGAACACACCAGTCTACTCGCATACTTTCACTTGTCAATGACAATGTCTCCAAGCATTGCGGGCGCTTTCATTATTATTGCGGCTCTATCACTCAAAGAAGCCTGGCGGAAGAAATGTAAAAATAACAGAGACTTACCCAACAAAAGACTCGTCCTGCAATATTTTAATGTTCACCGCTCGGTCAGTGAAACAACAGCAGCAGCAACATATTAATATCCAGGGACACACACACATACACACAGTCATATACACACGAGAAGAAAAAAAACACCCGACGACGTGCGCGGCCGGTCGGGCTGTGATGATCTGATTACTTGTAGCGAGCTATGCAAACCAAGCGCGGAGAGCGTGAAGCGATTGGTTTTGTTTTTGTCCAGCGTCCGCGAGGCGTGAAGATGACGCCACGCGATATCACTCACCACAGGCATGATGGTTGGTGTTGTTTTGTATAATGATGATGATGATGATGACGATGATGAGCATCTTCGCCAACGTTATTCGTTGACTTCTTTTCATCCTGTTGTGGTTTTGTCACAGACTTAGTAGAGATGGTATTGCTGCTAAAGTTGTTGTTGTTGTTGTTGTTGTTGTTGTTGTTGTTGTTGTTGTTGTTGTTGTTGTTGTTGTTGTTACTGATGATGTCGTTTGGGTTGTTGGTGATGATAATGAGGAGGAGGAGGACGAGGAGGAGATGGAGATGGATGCTTGTGATTGTCATGGTGTAGCTATACTATTATCACCACCACCACCACCACCACCACCATCATCATCATCAGCATCATCATCATCATCATCATCATCATCATCATCATCATCATTGATCTGCTCAACATCTCTATGTCCTTAAAGGCTTAATGTGTGATACTACACGT